>NW_025780500.1:0-47691 GCF_021130785.1 Homalodisca vitripennis | reverse complement strand
TTTCGCAAATATGCCAACATCATCTGCAAAAGCTAGGATGTTTAGTTTAGCTCCCACTTCCACCCCTAAATCCCTCTCTGCTACAATCTGAATTGCTTCTTCTATGGCAATATTAAATAAGATTGGAGAAAGACCATCTCCTTGCCTGACTCCTGAGTTTATCCCAAAAAAGGTACACAGTCCCGACCATTAATTCTTACTGAGCCTCTTGACTCTGTGACACTCATCTTAAACTAAGTTTATTAATTTTCTCGGGATGCCAAATTTATCTAGTTGTGTCCACAACTCCTTTCTGATTATGTTTATCGTATGCTTTTTGAAAGTCAATAAATATGGCAAAAAATTCTTTATTATATTCCCAGTATTTAGCTAATATTTCTTTGCAAATGAAAATCTGATTTGTGGTTGATCTGCCCTTTATGAACGCTGCCTGTTCTTCCCTGATTATTTCATTTGTATAATGTTCAAGTCGGTTTAAAACAATTTTGGATAAAACTTTATATGGGATGCTGAGTAGTGAGATGCCTCTGTAGTTACCACACTCTTCTTTTTCACCCTTCTTGTGTATAGGTATTATTATTGCTTCTTGCCATTCAGCTGGCATTTCTTCTTTCTCCCAAATACGAAGTATTAGTTTCCATAGATTTTCCACTATTATTTCTCCTCCTTTCTTCAAGAATTCTGCTGTTATTTCATCCTTCCCAGGAGCTTTGTTGGACTTTAGCGCTTTGACTGCATCCTTTACTTCTTCTATGGTTGGCGGTTCTATATTTGGTTAAACATGATAGTATTCACCAACTTGCTCTTCGTCCCTAGTTTGGTCCTCTACATTTAGTAGCTCGCAAAAGTATTCTCTCCATCTTTCTATAACTTTTGTACTTTCTGTCACCAACTCTCCATTTCTGTTTTTCACCCCATATGGGTATGGGGTAAAACCTCTTTTGAAGAATCATATTTTCCTGTAGAAGTCCTTTGCGTTATTTGCTGTATTATCTTCCTCAGCCTTGTCAAGCAATCTATGCAGATGCAGTCTTTTTTCCGCCTCAGCAACTTGTTTGCCTCCCTATTTGCTTCATTATAGCTTTCTCTATCCTCTACCCTGTTACTATTCATCCACGTTATTTTCCTTTTAACTCGGTCTTTCAGAGCTTGCTCGCATTCCTGATCAAACCATGGTTTTTTGTTTCTCTTCTTCCTACTACCACATACCTCTTCTGCTGTGTTCAGAACTACTTCCTTAAAATTAGACCATTTGGCATCTACAGTTTCTTTGTTCTCCATGTCTTCCAGGGCCTTAAATCTATTCTCCAGTTTCAGTTTGAATTCATCAGCAATATGCTTAAGCTCAAGTCTACCCACTTCTATTCTTCTTTCTTGCTTTACTTCCTTTCTTCTCTTGGATCCTACCTACCCATCCCGAAGGTATCTTCGCCTTGATGTGGCGGGTGGGCTTGCGTGCTCCAACGACCTCAAGAGCTATACCGGCGGTAGCGTAGCTACTGGTAGGGCCTCCCTTGCCGGACAGGTCTTCGTGAGGTAGGAGCCAGACTAAGAGAGATACCCTGGTCCTCCAGGTTGGGGGTTGAGCGTTGGGCTGACGACCCGCCTCATAAAAAATTGTTGTTATGAATCAACAACAAAGAGTAGAAACTGGACGGAATAAACGGATAAAGACCCGGCTTTGCTTTAAACAATTACGATTTGGTACAAGGACTGTAAGAACACTAGCAGCACCAGGTGCGAGTGACATACTAGCAGAAGAATTGCACAAGTATAAAATGGATGTTGTGGCACTTCAGGAGACCCGGTGGCCCCTGGCAGGGAGAATTAACACCAAAGATTACTTCATTTATTATAGTGGCTGTGAAGATGACAGATACCACGGTGGTGTGGGTGTTGCTGTAAACAAGAGAATTTCGGAGGCTGTGATAAATTATGAAGCAATTAATAATAGATTGTGCAATATTAGGTTAAGGGGAAAATTTGGTAACATATCTCTAGTCAGCTTTTACGCGCCAATCGAAGAAGCAGAAGAGGAAGAAAAAGATAACTTCTATGGTCTTCTGGACGAACTGTTGGGTAGGTTACCAAGTTTTGATATGAAGATTATTTTAGGGGACGCAAATGCCAAAGTAGGAAGAGAATAAGTCTGGAGACCTGCTATTGGAAAAGAGAGCCTGCACCAAGAATCAAACGACAATGGAACCAGACTGGCAAGTTTTGCAATTGCAAATGAATATAAAATAGTAAGCACGATGTTCCCAAGAAAAGATATACACAAATATACATGGACATCACCGCGTGGAACAACAAAAAACCAAATTGACCACTTGATCACAGACCAAAGGCACAAAAGCAGTATAACTGATGTTCGAAGCATTAGGGGAGCAGAATGTGGAACTGACCACTCATTAGTTTTAGTCAAAGTGTGTCAGCGAATAGCAATCCAGAGTAATATTTATGTAGCCAAAAATTTTTTTGAAGCTAGTAATAGTTTCATGCTATTACAGCAAGTTTTTTACAACAAAAATATACTATACAAACCATTCTTCGTGGCAAAATTTTCAAAGTGGCAATAATAAAATTAAATAGAGGCGTTTCCAGTTTTATTCACATCTTTCAACATGTATCCTGCAAAACAAAATACAATTTAGTACCTATGTAAACTTTACAATGTATGTTTCTAGCAATAAAATGCATTACATTTTTTTTAATATTGTTCTAATATAAGATACTGTAAGTAGTCTTTTCATTTGCAGTCTACAATTAAATCTTTTATGTGAAGAAAGAAATGGAAACATAGACTTCAATGGAAACACACTGAATGGCTACTTAGGCAGCTACTTTACTCCATAAAAGAAAATAGAACTTGGAGAAATAACTTAAAGACGTGGTGAATTATTAGATTTTATATAGTTTTGCAGCGTCACAATGTATTTTTATTTTTGAAATGTAGCTTTTGATAAACAATATTTTTAAGACTCATAAATTCTTGTTGTATTTTATATTCAACAACCAATTAACTACACAATTATCAGTCTAGCGGATTTCATACAATTTATTTCTTATTAAACCTATAATATATGTACATTAATTAACACTCCCATACAGCTCTATACTGAGTGATGCTCATTAGGGGTTCTGTTGACTAAGGCATATGCCGCAGTCAATGTGTTAATGTGCTAGATTTCAACATAATTATTTTCTTTTGATATTTGAACTTTCATCTTGAATAGTTTAAATTGCAAAATTCATTTACAGGTACGTAAATATTCTAGTCCATATGCTGCCTACTTGAATTACCAATAATCATAATAATATTATAAATGTTACTGTCTTTTTTTATTGATTTACTTTCATTTGTAAACTATTTAACCGATTGTATTGAAATTTTACATGATGGACATCCTTATGGTCCCAGGCCTATTCTTATTTCTAAAACCCCTTCGGGCTACGCCCCACTGGTCTTTAAAAGCAGCGAGAAATCCCATCTTGGGTCCTTAAAGTAGCGAAATATTTATTGAAAATGCCTGCTAAATGTAATTAACTGCTCTGTGTAAGCATTGTTTCATGACAGCACAACCATATGTTTAATTAATTTAACCACTGTTTTCAATTTGTTTACATTAAAGTTGTAAATTCAGTAAGGAGCAACCATTAGTTTTTTTTTCAGCGATTATATAAGTACTGTACCTTATAAATCTACCTTAGAAAATGTCCTAAAACATGATACAGTGAGAACTTGAGTCTAAGTCTAGCTTTGAATCAGTCGGCAGGAATTATGCTAGATGAAAGTTCGTTGGACTGTGCTTTAGAACTAATGTACAACTTCCAGCTCTAAATTTTATAAGATATTAAACATATTTTTCGGTTTATGAAGAACCAAGCATGTAAATAGTGTCATTGTTAGTGTACTTTTAACTGTACATTTCTTAAGAATTAAATATAAAATACAGTTACTATCTATCTTTTTCTATAAATTTAAAGACGGTTATAAAACTCATCTTAGTTGTCTTCTAGCAGAAGTCGTATCACATCTGTGTATGTATAAATTTTTTATCTAAAAAAAAAAAAAAACCAAAATCAAATATGGTACAAAAATACTAAAACCAGAGTAAATTACAATAGCCATCAGTATACACTTTTGACATATTTTCTTATCGCAGTAAAAAGGTAAACATTAGCGTTGGAAATAGAATTCACTCTAACCAGCAGTGCTCTTACATGTTCAAAGCGTACGAAATTGTGTGCAAAGAAGTGGGTAACTGCTAATACTCACATTTCAATACTAGATTAATGTACACTCTACCCATGACATTATCACCATCAACCTGACATAGCATGGTACTTGATATAACTTTTAACTTAAAAACCGCACACTCTTTACACTGTAGTAGGTTTTGAACAATTCCATCATTTGCCAGCTATTAGTACATCTTCTCTATATCCTAAGATGTGTCAATTTAATTGTGTATTAGTAATATTAATGGTCATAAATAATGACTAAGTTGTATTGGATAGTATTTTTAATAAAAAGGAGAGGGCGAAAAAATGGAACAGTACTACTCATGAAAAAGTTATTTAAAAAAAGAGAGGACGTACCCTTTTAAGCCTAATTCTGCCCGTCCTAATGAGCCAATCAATGCCCTATGGAGGATCTTATCAAACAGGGTAAGAGGGAGAATAGATAAGTGCAAGATTGAAGGTACTGATAAAAAGTGGTGTGGTCACAGACAGGATTTGAACCTGCACTATCTCTAACTCAGCTCTAAAGTTCTACGTTTTAGACCGCTCGGCCTTGGTCTGTTATAATATAGAGTATATTGCTCTATAGAGCTCGGCCTTGGATAGAGTATATTGTTCAAATGAAACTGAATTGATCCCAAACACAGTTTTACTGCCTTCAGACAGTTCTGTTTTTGTTACTTATTTAGGACAAAAAAAGAGAAACCTCTCATTGCACTTAGTCCTAAAGGTCTTTTACGTGCTTTCAGAGTGACAGGATATGCAGGATGTATGAAGTTGGAGGTTGGAGTCGTACATCCTGATGAAAAATATAACATTTATGGAAATGTTATATCCACTATAGAGAGATATCAGGCTCATCTCAAAAATTTGAAAACTAGGGGAGACTCTTGCAGCCTCTTCCAGTCAAATGGAGGACAGAAACGACACTCTAATGTAGTAATGTTTACTGCGCAATTTCAGTAATATTTCCAATAACCTAGCCACAAGATTCTATTCTATGGCATTATTGTACTTACTTATCCAACCCTGGTTAAGTGGAAAATATCAGCGACATCCTTCGCATTAAATAATTCAATCCAATTACCATCAGGATCTTTAATCATAGCAACCCTTTTGTTCGTCTTAAAAAAGAAGTCTTTTAGTTTCATATGACTATACCTTTATTTGCCAACAAACTGATATTAAAAACTATATTTTTATAGATATGGATAATTTTTGAGAGATGAAATAGTACTATTTAAATGTTTCTACATAGCTGTTATAAAATATAAAAATTATAGCTGTGTACAATCAAATACAATATATTTTTAGTTAAGGCTAACTTTGGAGTTCATGTATATAGTAATTACCATATTTATCTTTCTGTTAATATACACAACAAAGCAGTCGCGTAGTGAGGATTTTGGCGCCATGGAGCGACTCAGTCGCTGGCGCCCCTTCCCCAACTTTTACCTACATGATCAATCAGTGCCGACAGTTCACCTCACTACCGTAACAAACCTTTCTTGGCCATCATTTCATCAGCAATGTAAGGCGTCTTTGACCAAACATCATTTTTTATAATAACTTACAGTCTACTATTCTTTATAAAGTTTTGTTCCTTGTAAGAGACCTAGTTTACGTGTATAGCAATATGTATTTAAATCTCAATTCAATTCCATAGGGTTTGGAATGAAAGTACAAATTTCAATATATTTAATAAATATGTATTGAAAACCCTAGTTTAAATTTGAGCACATTATCTAAAACGTGAACATAGTAGGTAAGTAGTTACAAAACCAACTCGCATATTACTATCTTAACTAATCTTCTTTCGTGACTTCATGCTAGCAAACTGTGTTATTGTGTCGTCCAAGTTGATGTGCCTGGCTCTGCTGCGCTCTATAGATATGGTTGCCAAGGCACTCAGACGTTCTTGGGACATGGTGCTGCGAAAATAGTTCTTTATCAGTTTAAGTTTTGAAAATGATCTCTCTGCACTTGCATTTGTAACAGGTAGTGTCAAAAAATCAAACAAGCATTCACAACATCTGGAAAGCTGGAACCAACTTGAGCACGCACTATTAAAGTATCTGCAAGATCCCTTATACTTTTGAGTTTTTCCACGCGACTTAAAAAACAAGTTTTTAGCCTTACAAGCTGTGGACCTAAGTTAAGGAAGACGTCATCTTGGTAGTTTAATATCAAAATTTTGCTTGATTCTAAGATTTCTTCATCACTTGCTCCAACTAAAACAGAAGGCTTCAGACATTGGAAACTACTAGTAATGTGAGTAATAGCCTCAAAACGCTCTGTCAGCTGTGTTGTGATTATGTCAAGGCTACGGTTGAACACCTCAACCCGGAAACGTTTCTCATTGTCTTTAATAGGGTCATCAACTTGCACTTCATCAAACATTCTTGTCTTCTTTTTTGTTCATGAGTCAATGAAATGTGGTACAACTTTCCATTGCAAACAAAGCTTAGTTGCATCTGCTTTAACTGTTTGCCACTCATTACTAAGTTTGTTAATTTTTGTTTTGAGATTTACGAGCATTTTTGATGCGTGTTCCAAGTCTTCTTCGGTACTTTGAAGTTTTTTTAGAAATTATGTCCATAGTTTCAAGCAACACACTTTCAATAACTATCAATATTACTATGATATTGAAAACAACATTTGATAAGTATTCTGATTTCTGGCTTTCCACTTCCAAAAACCCCCGAACGCTTCTTCTATGACTAGTTGTACTGGCCTGTCGCCTTCGTCAGTTTTTATCTTTATATAACGAAACACTGTACTCAGCTGGTCGGTTTTCGCTATATCTTGAGTTGTATCAAAGATAATAGACACATAGGGACTTTTTTTCATTTCTTCCTTGATTTCTTTTTTTATCTCTTTGGAAATCAGGTTGATCAGCTAATTTTGAATCTGAGGACTAAGGTAGTTAACACTACGTTTTGGTAACTTAATTAAATCTGCAAGGACCTGGTCATATCTTGCTAGCATATGTATTATCTCAAGGAAATTTCCTTTCGATTTAGTTGCATCTTCATCGTCATTACACAATCTGTGCTCTCTACTGAGAGAGCACAGATTGTAGTCGTAAGTCGTTTGTAGCTAACGTAATAATGACGTCCACCACTCGCCTTAAAACTTGTCTCCAGTAATCCGTGGCTTTTTTAATCTCCTCCAGATTCTCACTATCAACTGTTAGGCCTAACTGCCAGCGATAGTATATTTCACACGCAATTGCATGACTTTGCGAATCTTCTTCATGGTCTTTTATGTTTCGACCTAAATGTGCCCAATCAGACGTACCTTTCGAAAATCCCACATCAGTATAGGCCATATTGAAAAGCCAGCATGGCTGACAATAGTAAACATTGAGGATGTTTGAATAGCATAACCAATTACGTTTTATTCTCAATTGGTTTTCTTTATTCTTTTGAAAATACCATTTCTCGTCAAATCCCCTATTTTTATTTCTCCCTTCTGATTCTTTTGAAAATGGCCCTTTAGGCTGATGAGGGCCTAATTTTATTATTTGCCGTTTTTGTTTGGCTGTAAGAGTGTTTTCAAAATTACCCTTATCAGAAGAACTTATAACAGCTGTTACATTTTCTTTAAGGTTCAACTCGCAATCGGTACCTTCAGCTTTAACTAGGTCTACCTTAGAAAAAGGTTCCTGAAGAAGGACGTGGTCTTCTGCATCTTCAGGTAAGCCTACAGGTGTTTGCTCCAAGTCCTCATCGCTTGTAGGTACTTGTGAGCTACAAGTGGGTTCTTGAGAAACTGCAACTACTGAAGTGTCCCTCGAAAAGTAGGTAGATAACTTCTTTACTTTCTTAAGTTCAAGATTTTCTGCGTGACCTTTCTCTAACCTTCGTTTCCGATACTCAGCACTACTTAGTTTTTTTTACATTATATACCAAAGGTAATAAATCAACACCACACAAATCACATCACAACAAAATAAATAATATAATCAATACTTTGCACTAACGCTAAATCTGCAATCACTACGCAAAGGTAAATTGAAGTAAGTCAATCACTCGGTGGGTCTGTACGGACGCCTTTTGTCTCAGCCAAGGTCAATGACAGACTGACTGACACTGCGCGGCCGTGATGCGCGTGGAAGGGGCTGCTTCCCGCAATTTTATCGTCTAACAAACTTTTATTACCTTCTAATTATTGTTTTATCATTCAAAATTTTGTTAATAAACTATGCCTGTCTTTGTTTAAAGTTTGTTATTGACAATGGAAGGGTTGAAAGGATAACAGGATTTCAGACATCCTTTTATAACCTATAACGATGGCAAATGTCCAAAATCCTGCTATCCTTATTCCTGTCTGTCAATCTACACAATATCTCGAGAATGAACTAACTTATAGACTACTTTGCACAAAGCTTCATTTCTGTATAAGCAGGATCAAGTTCAAGTTTGAGTTGCATGGGATTTGGTTGAATGTTAGTGAACATTTTTACATTGTCTTATGGGTAATCATGACAGCAAGAGAAATTTTCAGAGTAAATAAGATTGTTAACAAACTGAGTAGGTACCATTATAACTGTGATATTTTAACATGTGACTTAGTAGCGTACGTAGCCTAATGAAACTATATAGACTTAAAATTTTGCATACAATCTCAGTGAAGCTTGTTATGCGACATGTGTTATGATATATTCATATATTGTTAGTTACAGATAGAAACTTCTCTAGTATAGTTTTATTAATTAGTATTTATAATTACGTTTGTACTCATATTTCTGTAGATTATAACTTCTAAAGGTTTAATTATATTACCCCCCACATAATTTTTAAAGGCTTCAATAATCTTCCATTCTTTTATGAACACCTAAATCTGATATGCAACAATCTCTACACGTACACTTTTTTTAAGTGTTTATTGACAAAAATAAATAATCTTGATTTTACTTGTTCAATCTTCTGAAATTAAGAAATAACTATTATAACAGCCATCTTGAATTTCGACAACCTTCTATTCAATACAAAAATCACTACTAAATTTTAAACCAATATGCTTCTTTATTTTTCATGATACATCGTGCTGCTCCATAATGTTACTTTATATTGTAGTTAGTGGGAGGGGCACGCATTAGTAATTTCTTACCTCATCAAAGCAGAAAATAGTATATGAGAAGTAACATACATAAGAAATCAGTTCTCATATTCTTAATCACGTATCTCAAAAAAAATGTAATTAGTTGACATGTCCTTCCAACCTTATTCACAAAAAAGGATTGTTTAATTTTACAATACTTCCTTCCAAACCACATTGGATGTGAGCCGAACTTGAGGTTTAATTTCTACCTTAACATGTTTGAACGCTTTTCCTGCACGATAGGGCCACATACAACTGGCAATGCCTGAACACTGACTAAGTATAGTCAGACTCAGTTGATTGTTTGTCTCTGCGCCTGGTTAATTGCCATGCAGAATGCCACTTTAATAGCGAAATTGTCTTTGCTTTAATAAAATTGGAACAGTAGTGTCAGATGGTGATAAGACAATGCGAGATAATAATACCTGTTGTCCAACTTCTCTACCAGTAATAATTTCCAAATGGAAGCAGTTCTCATACATTTTTTTGAAAATTAGTCTTGTGCCATTTAGTAATCCTGTCATAGAATTAAGGTTTCTCAAGAGCACTACAACTGCACCTTCCTTCAAAGTCAACTCATGGAATGGTAAGCCAGTCATTTCAAGGCTATTCATTGTAGCAGTTCACTCTTTTATGTATCAGCTATATTGTTTTTATACTCATGTAAGTTCTGGATGAACCAGGAAGGAGATCTAAAATCCTTTTATTGATCTCATTTCAGTGCTCATTCTTAGATGCCAGAATTGCATGGCTTGAAAGGTAGGAAGAATCAAGAGAGAATGATGAATTTTGATCGTATATTTCACTGACAAAATCTGAGTCGGAAATCACTAAACCGTCATTATTGGTGAGGTATTGGCCGTTAATAATTTCAAGCAGGAAATTAGCAAATTCACTTTTATTGTTAGCCCTCATATTTTTGGTCAGTTTTAAAACTTTGAAAAGAGACCAAAGAGTTGAAAATTTAATTGAGTTCTGTACTGTAGTAACTCTAGATGCATGAGGTACAACTGTCAATGCTTGCTGGAAATTTCCTCCGAAGATGATGATTTTCCCACCAAATAGTACATTGTTATCCATTATATATTTCAATTGTAAATTAATACACATTAAGGAATGTTTAGTTAGCCATTGGTTGCTCATCCCAGATTATTAACTTTGCAGAATGAATTATAGCATCTTCTTTACTACTAAATTTTAAACTGGATAACCGAATGTTTCATGTATATTTTATGGTAATTGAATTTGCTGTGAATTGTACAGCCATGTGGAAGTAACATAGCATCAATTCCAGTCCATGCTACAGATATAACTTGCATGCCTAAATTGATAGGACTCTACATTAATCATCTGTACACACATTTTTCCAATACTAACTGGCCCATTTATAAAATATGCCCTGCAAACACTTGCAAAATTGTAGAGTAAGTTGAGAGCTTTGTCTATAAAAAATCGTTGTTCTTCATTTACTGAAGTCATCATTTGCATTAGTTCATCAACTTGAGTCTCCTCTGTAGTTGCCTCCATAGTTTGAGGTAAATCTTCAATAGTAGGTAAATCAAAGGATGACAGATATGTCATTAATATCATGTAAATTTAGCGTTTCTGAAATGTTTTGCAAAGCTAATTGATAGGCTACATTGGCCGTGTACGAGACAAGGAAATCATTAGATATTACCTCTCTGAAGAGATTCTATAAATTTAAGGCATTTGATGGACTCTGAAATATACATATAAACATGAGGGAGTGTGTGTTCCCTTCCCCGTTTAATTGGAAGAGGCAGGAACAGAGCAAGAGTTCTCTTCTTCTAGGCAAATAACTGTCTAAATTCATATGGCATTTGAAAGGAAGAAGCCTCTTCTAAAGCACACTGCCATTCTACATCATCCAATATCAATCCTCAGGTAGTAGCAGCTGCTTTAAAAGTAGAGTAAGTCACATTTTTAAAGGTTCTCATATCTTCAAAAGCTTGTAGTCCCTACTACATGAAGCAATAGATATAGAATGTTCCGTTCTAAATCAGAACATGAGGCAATGTACATTTAACATATTTTTCTTGAATAAGGTTTACATTTATGCCATTTATTTTTACTCCATATGTCAAGTGGACTGGCGTTTCAGGATAAATGTAAGGACTTCTTGTAGTAGGATTGCTGTTCAACTTGAACCATGCCATTAACTGCTTATTACGTAACTCTGCTTGGATTAATGCTCCTTTAGGAGCATCATTTATGAAATAAACATTTTGAGAAGTAAGCAAATGAACTGGTAACCTAACTACAGTATGCGATTTATCATGCATGCCATATGCAAACATTCTCCAAGCAGCTTCCCTTGGTCCAACACATGGAGCGTATAAGAATACATTAATTTCATCATGATTGAGCATATCATTTTCAGCAGCTACTTCACATTACAGCAATGACCTTTATAGAGATACTTGTGGATATATTTGATAGAGTGAACACTTGAATAAATCACCACATTGATATTACGCAGAAATATAGCAAGAGGAATTTATCACAATGAACTGATCAACAACATAACAAACCCTCCATTAATGCATTTAATTATGGTTGTGCTATTATCTCTTAGCCTATAAAGTGGATACCCATTTACATTTTCGTTTGTTACCTCAATGAAGGATTTTGGAAAATCTTTCTTATATTTTCCCCCTAGCATGCAAACACACAAAGGATTGAGATGATCACAAGGGCCATGTACCATGTGAGTTTTTACTAATTCATAGAGTTATTTACTTTAAAGGTTGGGAATTTCAGCAGATACAACTTTGTCTCTATTGGTACTATTATGTACTATTGGTTCCTAAACTTAAAATTATCTTGCAATGTTAAAAGTAAGTGAATGTGGAACAGTCCACGTTTTTGGAATTCCACAGTGTACAAAACCCCCAATCAGTTCTTCCAAGAATGAATAATATCAGATATTTCTGACCATGTAGGATTGCAAGTAAATGTTATGGAGATGTCTGGCTTGCCAAACTTTCTCACTAATGCCAATAGCATCTTGGTAATTCTGGATAATATTTTTTGGACTCCCAATAAAAGATAAAGACAGAACTACAATCCAACCTTCTCTCAAATTTCATGCTCAGCCCTCACACAAATAGCATGTGTTAAGCCTGTGTATGTTTCTACACGCCATTTAGTTTGTTCCCTTCAGATGTACTTCAGTCTATCCCCTTCAATATGACAGTAATAGTCCACAAAAAAGTTGCTGAGTAATTTTTCCAGCATTTATTACTGGATTGAAGTCACCTATAGGATCATTTTTTCGGACTGTAATTCTATATAAAATGTATTCTCACATATTAATAGTTTTTCGTATTTTAGTTTAACGCACACCTTGAATTAGCATATTAATGTGCCAACCAGTTTCACCACAAGGCCAAATCAAAAGCATAGCACATAGGATCACGATGAATACTATCATGAACTATACTGTATAGTATGTATATATATATATATATATATATATATATATATATATATATATATATATATATATATAAGTAGATATGAATGTGGGGTTCCTGGCTCACTTTTGGGACAGACAGAAAATCAATGTAAAATACTGTCCATTGAACAATAAAAAAATCTAAGAAATCTAACAGGAAACCACGAATGTAAAATACTGTCCATTGAACCATAAACAAATCTAAGAAATCACGAATGGAAAATAACCGAATCTTTAGCTGTTTTACTGTTCATTGTAGGCTTCTAATTTCTTAAGCTATTTTAATGAAAAAATCCAGAAATCTTAATAAAAAATCTATAAACGGAAATAATGAAATTTGCTAACAATCACTCGAGAAGTCGGGGAGAATGTGAGTAAAACCGCATTCTTTTCAAGAGGTTCCTCGTTTAATTTCTCCAAATGTACTATAAAATCATCGAGGATTTCTGGCTTAAAATCGTAGACAAATTCAACATCCAGATAATGAAAAAATACAGGTAATATCTTTTCATAATAAACGTGTGTATTTAAACCAACAAACCTAATGTATTCTTTGAAAAGGAAAATAATTTTGTCAATGGTTCCAAGAGATAAGTAAAAATTTTTGTTCTTTTTTCTAAATTCTGTAACAAATTTTGTTTGCTTCTTGTCTCCGTATTGTAATTTCATAAGCAGATTATTCAAATATGTTAATTTATTTCGAAATTTCTTAGGCTTAGGTCTTTCGTACAAAATTAAATTACAATCTCTACAAACTAATCTTTTATCAATAATTTTCTCCTCTATTATAACACTTGTAACAGTTGGCATTATACTCTTCCATTTTACAAAAAGAATAAATGGAAGCTATGGAACTAAGTCTGCCGAGATATAAATTTTTCAGCGCAAATGTTTATGTTTATATTTCAACTACCGAGATAAAAAGAAATAATTTCATTCTATTGTACAACTATTTAGGATATTTTGTTTATGATTATAAAGATTATTCCGGAAGAAATCGAGATTTTTCATCGGCGAAAGAGTATATTTTTGAAGTTTTAGAAGGAATGAAAGAGAACAATATGAACATCATTAACTACTGAATTTCTCTAATATCGTTCTTAATCACATCATAGGCTAAAAATTTCTCAGAAACCACAACCACATAACAAATCGCGTTTGTAACAGCTTTTTGAAAATCCATATTGATAATTATATCGTTCTTTGAACTAGAAATATTTGTCAAACTCTTTGTTGTATCAATGACATAAATGGGTCTATTTGCTATAAATTCTTTGGGGTTGTAATACATTTCCATATTTTTGTAGTAAACTTTCTTAAAATCTTGATACATCTGATACATGATTCTGAAAAGACCACCGGAAATGTTTAAATTTTGTAATTCATCTGGATAATAAGAACCGTTCAATTTTACTCTGATATTTTTTACATCCAAACTATCAAACTTTGAAGGATTTTTCTCTTGATTATTCTGTCTATCTGTTTGAAAACCTATGATAACGAACTTGGGATTGAAGATATTTCTATAAATATTTGTGATATCGAACGAATAAGTTGTTCCGGAAATACCTTTTTGCTCAATACATTGCCAATCTAGAAAATTAAACGTGATGTTTTGAGATTTTATAATTTCATCAATCAACTGAATTTTACTCGTGGTTTTGTAATCAATCATCGGAACTCTAATGAAAAACTCGTTAATTGTAATTTTGCCATCAACAGGCATAACATTTCCAGTTGCAGTCTTCAGAATCACATCATCGTCTTCTGCTCTTATAAAACTTAGATAAAATCCTCCTTTATAGATCGGAATAGTAACATTTTCAAAAAATCCTAAGCCGAAATGTGCTAAATCACCGACCGCTTCAAATTGTCCAAATTTAAAAGTTGATTCAAAACTGTTTGAAAATACATCACTTTTTGAATACGAAATAGTTCCTTTAATAGTGCTTAACTGACCACAGTTTTCGACTTCTTCTATCAATTTATTGTGTTTTCTTACTTCAATCTTAGAAAATAAAAACGGTATAAAATTATCGATTAATCTAACATTATCAGTTCCAAGATATGCTTGACCATCTTGTTTTGTTAAAGTTCCAGAAATATAAAACTGGAAGTTAGACGAGCAAAAGTTATCTCCAAAATCAATATTAAACTCAGTTCTTTTATTCGGTTCATTCAAATGTTGTTTACTAATTGGATAGAAATTTTTAAACTCCGCCCTTTCAATATCACTAGCATATTTTCTGTAGTCCGCCATTTAATAAGAGAAATTTTAAACATCATGTATCATTTTTTCATCGATCTAATGTACGTTTTTATAAGAAAAGATATAAATTTTAGTCATTTTTAATGATCTACTTCGTCATATTCGGGATTCTCTTCCTTAAATTTTGCGATCTCGGTCACATATTTCAATAAAATCTGCACAGGATAGTAACCGCTATCTATAATATTGTTCCAATCAACTGTATCTTTATTTTCATCCAAAAATTTTA
The DNA here is from genome assembly GCF_021130785.1 of Homalodisca vitripennis. Classification (NCBI taxonomy): domain Eukaryota; kingdom Metazoa; phylum Arthropoda; class Insecta; order Hemiptera; family Cicadellidae; genus Homalodisca; species Homalodisca vitripennis. The sequence continues at coordinate 32,364 of NW_025780500.1, read as the reverse complement.
TACTCAAGTGTTGACAGAGACAAAGAACAGACATATGATCTTTTAATTGATAATGTATATTTTCTTGAATGAACTCTGGGGACAGATTTTGATATTTAGCAATGTTATACCAATTCAATTTGTTTACGTATAATCTCATCATATCTTCGGATAATTCATATTTTTGAGAAATGTCATCCCAATGTTCTTTTTTCAAATCTCTTTCGTGTTGCATGATAAAAAGATCGAAAGCACTGTAATGTCCCGCCATCTCTATTTATTAAGAAAAAATTTCAAGTTTTTATAAATTGACTCTTTTTTTGCGTTACATTCAGCACATTTTCCAGAAATTCTCTTAACTCCATTGATATTTGCATAGTATTTTATATCATTTGTTTCAGTTTTTGCCTTACACCTCACACAGTATATGAGCGCCATTTATATAAGGAAATTTTATCATGCATAAAACCCTACACGAATACCTATTTCAGTAAGATCTTCCTCCATATTATTAAGTTTTTTTTCTAATTTTTGAAATTTGACAGCATAAGAATCATTGTATTCAACAAATTTATGACCAATATTCTCAAAAGTTTTCGTAGCATCTAAACTAAACTTATCAAAAGACTCTTTAAAATTAGTAAGTTTTTCATTAATTTCACCAACATCGTCTACTGATCTTCTATTTCTGGCTTCTAACTTGTCATAGACTTCTGTTGTAAAATCTTTAACATGCTGTTTATGATTCTCATAATTTTGTTTTAGTTCATTAAACATTTTAATAGGATCTTCTAATTGAATCATTACAACAACATCAAATGGATTAATTCCTTTACTAACACCGCTAATTCTTTTTCCTTTAAAATCTAAGGCATTTTTAACATTCGGATCATGTAAATCAACAATATCGATGTTTTCTGATAATTTTAGAGGTTTTAAAATTTGTTCTTTAACAACAACATCATGTTTGTCAATACCAGGTCGAACACCGACAATTCTTTTTTTATTAGCCAAACTAACATAATTCTTTTCAACTTTGATCGCTTCAGTAATTTCATCAGCTTTTTCGATGTGAGACATTAAATTGGTAAATAATTTTTTTACACCATCATCAACTTCTTTTTCGAATGTTTTTATTTTATCAGCAACTTCATTTGAACTCATGAAATTTGCAAGTTTGTTATCATATTCTGCTTTAAAATCTTCAATCTCGACAGCAAACATATCTGAATCTGGAAGGTTTTTGTAATACATTTTCTAACTTGTTATCAAACTCATTTCTTAAACTATCAAAATTCAAACTATTATCTACATTTTGAATAATTTGTGTTCCAAATACGTCAAAAATATTTTGTGAATCCATATTTATTAAGTAATAATTTGTTAACAACTTCTTTAAAATCTTTACCAGTACTCAGTTCATTCAAAACAAAAACACATAAATGACCACAAATTGGGGGATCTTTATAGTCTTGAATCTGAGAATCATTGTAGTAGACGCTTGATTTTTTCAAATATTTAATCAATTCTATAGGTGGTTTGTCCTCAATTCTTCCATACGAATCAAAATAACATGCATTCTTATCACTTTTATAATAACAAATCCAATGCGTTCCACTTCCCATAATCGAGTCTAAATTCACAATTCCACATTCAAATTTCTTAACTTTTTCAGGTAATGTATCTCTCATGAAAATTCCTCTAAAATGTTTAATATTTTTGCAGATTTCTTCCAATTCCCCGAATGTTAATGGTTTGATTTCAAATTTTTTTTAATGTTTGATTTCACGTAATTCAAAGTTTTTTCATCTAATCCAGATCCTGTAACATCTTCCAACTCTTTATCTAACCAATTTAAAATGTTTCGAACAATAGGAATCACATCTTTTTTAACGATTGGAGCAGCTTTACGAACATAAGGAACAACATTTTTAACAACTGGAATATTTTCTCCAAAATCTAATAAATCTTTCAAAAGTCCACCATTTTTAAGTTCTTTCAACTGATTATAAGAAAATTCTATTCTGGTTCCTTTATTGTTTTTCTTATGTTTTTTCGAGTTTATTGTATTGTCTATTTGTTAAAAATATCTTATCTTCGCCATTTTTTAGTTGATCTATTTTAAATTGAATACTAACGGGTATTTTTTTCTTAAAAGCGGATTTTATTTTTTCTTTCTGATTTTTACTGAAATTTACGTTCACCTCCATTTATATAGTTAAAATTTCAAGTTCTCTTCAATTCCCATTCCTAGTTTTCTCTTCAAAAACATTGCTCCAACTGTTGGAAGTGCAACAAATCTTTCACCTAAACTAGCATCTTTTGATAAAAATCGATCCATTGCCTTATCTTGCAAAGTTTTATCCGCAATATGTCTGGAATTTGTGTCTCTATGTTTTGCATAAAAAAATATCGTGTTCCATAGCAGCTTGGTCTAATTTATTTATACCAGGATCTCCTCTTTTTAGTCTTTTTTCGAGTTTTGTGCCAGGCCCCAGATACTGATAAGTTGGTACGTGTAATTCAAAAGGTAAATTGTTGATAAAATCATTCAAAAGTCCGCTACCTTCAATCATAGATGAACTTATTGCTGGCAAAACTCGCTTTAAATATTTAATTCCATCAGGTTTTTCAATCATTTCATCAAGTTTGTTCGAAATAAAATCTTTAATCGCTTTCTTTTCGTTAAAAAAATTGTTGTTTCCAGCCTTTTCTTGAGCATAAATATAATTTATAATTCCATCGAGTTTTGTCAAATCGTCGATATATCTGTATTCAATCTTATTATCACTGTATTTTCTCACACCTGATCCTTCGATTCTTTTTTCCCAAATTGGTTTAATCAAATTGAGATATTTTTTACCTTTACTTGACTTTGGTTTCTTAGTAGATGGATCATTATTTTTGTAAATTGAATCAGATTTCCATAAAATTTCAGTATACTTTTTCAAGTCTTCTTCAGAATATAAACCGTCTTTTGGAACATCAGTGCCTGTTAATAATCTCCATAAACCTTGAGTTCCTTCATATGTTTTTTCATTAATAATGATATCATTATGCTCAAAATTCACGGGCAAATTTCCAATCATAAAACTTTTCTTTTTTCTGTCCCAATACAAACCAAATTTATCATCCTTTGCTCTAGGAAGAAATTTTTTACCAATTTCACCAATTATTATATCCGTTGTTCCAGGACTTATTGGTTCAACTATGGTAGAGTCTTCAATGATTCGAGGTCTAAATGGTGTTGAAGATGGTAATTTTTGGCAATTCAAACTCAGATTCTGGAATCGAAATATCAGCAAATTGTCGTACAACTGGAACCAAATTCATTAAATTTTGATTATCGCTTAAAACGTTTTCAATTTTGCCCTCAACATTTTTTTATTGCAGAAGTTACAGGTTGATTAATTTTTTGAATAAATTCTTGTTCTTTTTCATCAATTCGAATCTGTTCTTTAAATTCTTTGATTAATTTCTTTTCGATTTGATCAAGTTTTTTCGCTTCTTCAGAAGTTACGTTCACCATTTAATTAGAAAAATTTTGAAACGTAAACGTGGAACGTGGAAACGTGAACACGAAACGTGAACGTGGAACGTGAAACACGAACGTGGAACGTAAAAACGTGAACGTGGAACGTAAAACCGTGAACGTGGAACGTAAAAACGTGAACGTGGAACGTAAAAACGTGAACGTGGAACGTAAACACGAACGTGAAACATGAACGTGAAACATGAACGTGGAACGTAAAAACGTGAACGTGGAACGTAAAAACGTGAACGTGGAACGTAAAAACGTGAACGTGGAACGTAAAAACGTGAACGTGGAACGTAAAAACGTGAACGTGGAACGTAAAAACGTGAACGTGGAACGTAAAACGTGAACGTGGAACGTGAAACACGAACGTGAAACACGAACGTGAAACGTAAACACGAACGTGAAACATGAACGTGAAACATGAACGTGGACGTAAAACGTGAACGTGGAACGTAAAACGTGAACGAGAACGTGAACACGAAACGTGGAACGTGAACACGAAACGTGAAAACGTGGAACGTACAACGTGGAACGTGAACAGATTTACCGTTTTTCTGTTATTTTCATAATGTAAATAAAAAGTAAAGATAATGTAAAAATAATTGTAACAAATATTTTATCAAGTAGATTTGTCAGACCACTGAGCAGCATTTATATTAGAAAATTTATTCAGATATTTACCATTTTTAGGCTTCAAAGTTAGATTAATAGTTAAAAATCCGTAGTCTTCCTTCCAAATTTTATCACATAACTCAATAAAGTGGTTAAAACTCATATCAGATCCCACATAATTGTTATAAATCTTTCTCGAATAGTGATCATCTTGCTTAAAAATACACAACATATTCAGATTATTTCTTATAACTTGTTTATCAACCTTTGAAAAGCATTGGGAAAGATAGATACAAGATATGTTTTTGTGACGAGACATTACGAAATATTCCTTAATAACGTCCTGATTTTCCAAAATACAATCATCAAAAACGATTAACGAATTGGGTTTACACTCGCTTAATGGAACTATGTCCTCAGAGGCATTATAAAAATGTGATACCTTTTTGCTTAAGTTTTTCTCAATATTTTCAAATCTCTCTTGCAATTTTTTATAAGCGTCTTGTTCTAAAGATTTACTAAAAACATACAAATTGGAATAAGGAATCAACCTATTGTAGATAAAATTCAATAATAAAGTTGTTTTTCCACATCCACTTGAACCAACAATTAACAATCTGATTGGTTGATCTTTCTTATTTTCTTCAAACGTTTGAAGTTTTATCTGATCTTTTTGCTTTAAAAATTTCTCCATTTAAATAGAAGATTTTCATCTTGAAGCAACGCTTGCGAAAATGAAGCTGTTCAAGTTGACTTCAGAAAGCTCTAAATTAGTTTTAAACTTGGAACATCCTATACACTTAGAGGAAGAATCAAATTATTTTATCGGTTTAAGCGGTTTTTATTCTGACAATTTTGTAATAAATATTAGTGAAAGTTCTCCTTATTGTATAGGATTTAGTGAGAAGAACATAACAAAATATTATGGTTTAAACAAAGGATATTATACTTTCGATCAAATAAAAAATGCCCTTAAAAATTATCTGAAAACATTCAAACAATCAGATAAATCTTTAAACTTTGACGAAAACAAGTTTGAAATGCAAAAAAATTATCTCTCTAATAAAATTCAAATAAAATCACCAGTAAGAATAATGTTTTCAGCAATTATTGTAGATTTGTTAGGGTTTGTTCAAGAAACTATTGAGCCAAATCAGGTATATTTAGGAAATAAAACGCCAAAATTTAGACCGTTTGATGTAATTGAAGTACATTGTAATCTCGTTGAACCTAGTTTTGAAAATCATACCGAACATTTACACAAAGAATCTGAAATTTTGTACACTTTTTTCCCAAATGTTGCTTATGGATCAAAAATCAGTGAAAAACCGAATGAAATCGATTATATTCCAATTAGAAAAAATATTAAAAGAATTCAAAAAATCGTTCTAACTATACAAGACTCTGAGGGAAATTTAATAAATAATGAGAGTAAAACAACAATATATTTAAGATTGTCGAAAGAATGATGAATCAAGGGGGGAACGAATCGTTCTTACCTTCAAACTTTCAAAACGAGTTGATAATGATGATAAATACCAATACTTTTATCTAAAAGATAAGGTAGCCCTCGAGGGCCACCTCACAAATATTCACAAAAAATACGAATAAAGACAATGTTAAAGAAAAATACAAAAAAAGCTTTGAAAACATAGATTCTGACAAGGGTATCGAATCGCGACTCTTACAAAAAATACATCCAGACACTATTTTCATCAATGAATCTGGCCTTCATTCTCAAAATAAAAATTACTAGTTAAATTTCTTTTCTATCTAAATGGAGTCAGTTGTAGACCTACTCAATAATCAACTAAAATTCAATAACAAACATATCTTTACGATTGTTGACGAAAAACAATGTGATCTGGTTTAAGGCTAAAGACGTAGCAAAAATTCTAGAATATGAAAATACTATGCAAACGATCAGAATAAACGTTGACGAAGATGATAAAAACTTCTATTTTAATCTAAATATAAGGGGGGCTATAAATAGCTTACCTTCAAACTTCCAAAATAACACTGTTTTCGTTAATGAATCTGGACTTTATTCTTTAATTTTGAGATCGCATAAACCAGAAGCGAAATTGTTTAAAAATTGGGTTACGAAAGAAGTATTACCTTCCATTAGAAAATATGGTGAGTACAAACTCGAAAACTAAAATAAGCAGTTAAAAGATGAAATAAAACAGTTACAAATTAAAGATGAAATGAAATCATTGAAAATAGAGAATCAAGAATTGCGAATGGAATTAATGAAGAGAGATATGGTATGTAAAGATTTTGATAAGAAAAAACACCATGTTTTTGTGTTAATTAAGAAGAATCACATGTGGGAATGGCCTTATTACGTTATCAGAGCTCAGAAACGAGAAATACCAAACCGATTAAAACATCTAAAAATAAATTATCCTGAATTAGAGATTTTGTTCATTGATGACGAACCAAATTCTATCAATCTGTATAACCAAATGAAAGAATCTTTGAATATTTTATACAACGGAAATCATTTTACTACAAATATGGCAGAATCTCGACTGATTTATAGAATATCTAAATTACACGATGAAAATGTTAAACTCTCGAATTATGATATTTTGTTTGTAAATGTCTTTTAAGACTATAGAATTGTTGAATTTCCCTTCCGCATACGCAATGAACTGGTCCAGCAAAGATTTCTCTAATACATTCTTTACAATATGCTTGTTTTTTATCTTTACTATAATGCCAATTGTTAAATTCAGAAATATTCTTAACTATTTTACAGCGTGTGCATTCTTTCTCTTCTAAAGTTAATTTTTCCATTTTATCATATAATTCTTTTCTATATATTTTTTTCACAAGCCTTACAATAAGCTTTCTTTCTATCTTTACTATAATGTCGATTGTAAAATTCAGAAATATTCTTAATTTCTTTACAAATGTGACACTCTTTCTCTTCCAAAGTTAATTTTTCCATTTTATCGTATAATTCTCTTGCATATTTTTTACGACAATCCTTACAATAATAGTATAATCCATCTTTTCTAAGCTTATCTTTATGAAATTCTTCAAAATCTTTAAATTCCTGACACTTTATACATTTCTTTTGAGACTCCATTTATATAGAAAAAATCTTTGACTTTCTCAATTCATATTCATAAAACTTTCCGGTTATTTCTTCATTATTTAAATCTTTTATACTATAAGTTACAGGATCTGTGTTATTAATTTGATAAATCACAAAGATTTCTCTTGACCAATTGTTCTTATATTTGTTCGAAAATGTTTGTTTTTTACTAACAATTCTTACATGATCATTGACTTTAAATTTAGTTTTCGTGTGAATTTCTGGTGGAACATACTTGAAAACGGTCTCTAATAACTCCTTTTCTGCATCCTTATCTACGTCTTTGGGCTTCATTTTGATTGTGCTGTGAACTGTATCGTTATAATTGTTTACGATTTTTTGAAGAATATCGATCCATTTAAAGTTTTTATTAATCTCAAAAATTACTTTCATTCTCTCATTTTGAGTTCTGTTATATCTCTCTACAATACTTGATTTCTCTTCGTTTTCAGTATGATAAATCTTAATGTTGTATTTTCTCAAAACTTCGTTAAATTCTTTATTTTTAAACTCTAAACCCTTATCTGTATGAAGTAGGTTTGGAGGTTTGTGATTGATCCTTATGGCATCTTTTACTATATCTTCGAAAGCTTTTGAAATATCCTTGCCGTTTTTTCTTTTGATAGCTCTTGACCAAGCATATTTTGAGAAAGTATCAATAACATTTAACATATACTTAAATCCATCATTTTGATCTGAATAGTTAGACATTATAACTAAATCTGCTGCCCATAAATCGTCAATTCCTAATGTTATAATTTTTCTCTTTTTAAACTTCTTTCGTACTGGTGCATGAATTTCTCTAGCTTCAATCTCGATTTCTTCCTTATTCTTAGATTCTTTCTTTACTTGTTTTTCATTTGGATTCTTTATAAATTTACTCTTATTTGTCTTACATTTTGAACATTTTGCTGCAATTCTATACAACCCGTTTTGAGTTTGAACGATTTTAGAATCTATATTTTTCGTTTTTTTCTTGCATTTGTGGCAGTGAATCAAATCATCTTCCATTTACATGTCAAAGTTTCCAAGTTTATTTAACTCATCTAATATATTAGATTTTGCTTCGCCTTTATATCCATACGGTACTGTATCGATCTTATTTTCTAGGACATTTCTCTTATCATCTTTAGCGTTCAGTGCCAGCTTGTTTATGGTGATGGTATACAAATCATGTTTATAGCTTTTTATTACAGTCATCTCCCTAAATTCTTCTTTATCTTCGAACAAACATCTCTTCAAGTTTTCGATATTTATTGTTTTATTTACAACGCTTCTCTTAATTCCTTTACACCTAACTGGATTTTTGTCTAGATATTTGTACGAGTACATCTTTGATCTTAAACCACAGAATTCTTCTAATATCTCGCCGTTCAATTCGTCTTTGAATTTCCCTATTACCTTCTTATTTTTAGTAGTGAAACATTCATGATCTTTTGGATAATCGCTCGTATCAAAGTCCTCTATATTTTCTTTAATAATTTTAAAAGGATCTCGTTTCAATTCTAAGAAATAACTGTCTGTGTCCATGTAACACAGATTCAAATCTGGATCAAACTTCTTTAATTTGTTGTAATAAAACTCGTACATTAGCAATTTTGAGAGGTCGAGAACTGAAAAACCTATGTAGATTGGCTTGTTAAATTTAACTTTCTGCTTGTACATGTGACTCGCTATACAGTTGTCGTCAAAGATGTTAAAGCATTTGAAATTTGTTTTCTTAGCTTGTTTCATTGAAAATTCTTCATTTCCTAGTCTAATATCACATCTGTTTCTCACATTTTCCATAGATTTTCCAAAAACAGAGTTGTTCATCAGCTTGTAAAAATCTTTCTCAAAGTCGCTTGTAGCTTTGGTTCTCATACTAGTATTAAAATCAATGTAATCTTTCATAAAAGGCTTCTGATCGAATGCAATAACTCTATTCACATGTTTTAACACCATTCCTTGTTCCAGATAGAATTTCAAATTTCTCGAATGAACAACATATTCAGTTTTATCCAGTAGAGTTGTGCAAAGTTTGTTGTTATAATGTTCTGGAGCAAGAGGCAAATCTTTATGATTTTCATGTAAATTCTTCGGATATTCTAGATCGACTTCGAGAATATAGCCATAATCTTCGTCGCCAGTGAGTTCCAAAATTGTTTCTTTCCATTCTGCAGTTGTGTAAGTTTTTGGATCCATCCACTTGATTTCGTTATATGGTAAATTTTGCATTAGGCCATACCCATAAAGGTTATTTGCATCGACGTACAACAAATAGTTTTCAGGCTTTGTCTTATCAAAATCTTTTAAATATTTGTTATTTGCTTTCACATATCGTTTAATACATTGAGAAATGCCTCCGCGAATACCTTTTTCGATCATCAAATACATATTATAATCACTAATTAATTGTAATTCTATATTCGTTAATTTTAACATAGCATCCCATGCAAGACTGGGAGCTGTTAGATAGTGTGCTGGATCAAGTTTATAGCAATTCAAACAAATATTCCTAAAATTTTCAAAGATATCAGCGAGCAATAGAACATCTTGAATGTTATAGAGATCGGAGTAATTTCCTAGATTTTTTACTTTTAATTTGTTCCATACATTTAAGTAGTGTTGAAAATCTTTCTCAGATATGCTCTCATCTGTCAAAAGTGAATAGAAATCTTGAATTCTCAATTCTTCTGTGTAATCAAGTTTTTCAATACTGTCGATAAATTCATAGGGAAATATTCCTTTTCCAGATAGAATTTTAAAGATTTCTTCTTCGTCATTTGGTTGTCTATCTAGAATTGCGTTCAGACCATCTTGTATAAAATGATTTGTATGTTTGAAGTCTTCTCTCTTTAGATTTTTAGCTAACTTTTCAATAGACGATGCCATAAATCTGAACGTGTCTACGAAAGAAAACTTGATGAACTTTCTTGGTTTATCATCTTCAAACTCATACCCATATCCTGAATTTACTGAATAATTTATATATTTCTCATCGGTGTTTGCGATCAAATCAACATTACCATACTGTTTTGCCAACTCTTTTATGTACAAATGAGTATCGTAACATGACATATTGTGGCAGAAAACTGGAATATTTTGTGGAAATTTTAGATTCAGATTACAAGATAAATGAGCAGCACCTCGAAATTTACCTGTTAAATGACAATGATCTCGTACTTTTTTTCTTGTTTGATTATCAAAACCCTCACATTCACAAATATGACAAAGACTAGAATTTTGATACGAAATTTCTTCTTCTTCAGTCAATTTCATAGGTTTTTTGTTCTTAGAATTATACTTTTTAGCTATGTATTTCGATAATTTATTAAGTTCTTCAAACAATTTTGCAGGAACATTTGGCAAATCTTCTTCATTTTTTGCTCGATAACATATCGGCTTGTACATACGATTGGTAACATTAGACACTAAGTATAGAGTAAAACCATATGGAATGTGCTTCTGAATCTTGGTTGTGATCGATTTTTGCGGATTGTTCTTGCATGTCGGAATTTTTTCTAATATGCTTTCAAAATCCATATAAATAACGTAAGGATGAGAAAATTTCTTTTGATAATTAGTAAATGTTGTTGTTTGACCTGGAAACGGCATAATTGGCTTACAAACTTCGTGTTGCTTGCAAATTTCTAAATGGTCTGCTAAATCTCTAGATTTGTAGAAATGGCTTAAACATCTCCTACATAGAAATTTCCTTTCTTTATGCTTGGATAACTGTGAACTCACTAATCTATTTAGATCGGTTATTAAAACATAATGAGATTTATCTTCTTGTTTTACATACAATAAATCAACTTCTAACTCGGCGTCATACATTTCTGAAATTTGCAACGGAACAATGTTAAATTTCTCATCATAACTGTAGATATTTATTGACATTTTCGGATACTTGTACTTAGAATTGTAACTTCGTTTTTCAAATGATTGTATATCTTTTAAGGACATTGGATACTCGAAACCTGAAAATATCTCGTCATTTACAAATTGTTCGTATTGTTTTGCTCTATCAGCATTCTTTTCAGGTTTTTCAATAGCACATCGGATAGAATAAATAAAGCAATAATCATCTTTATTTTTTATATTTATACAAGCTTTCTTATCTTTGATTTTCTTTGGTAAATCGATATATGATCCTGCGTTCATAAATTCGTGTTTATTAAGGCTCAAAACTAGTTGTTTGCAGCGTTTTAATGTCCATCCAGAACCTTTATTTGGATGATTCGTTTGTTCTCGATGTGTTAATTTATTAAATTGCTTAGTAATAAAGTCGTTTATGTCAAAGATCTCGTCTGCTTTTATAGTAAAGTACATTGGACACGTTTGTGTTTCACCGTTCACTAAAGTTCTTTCGTATTCGCATTCCAAAGAGAGATATCCTTTACTGTTTTTCACAGTTTCTTGAAATTTTTCTATTAAACTCTTAATCTCTGGCCGCAAAATAGAAAGATATTTGTAAAGTGGCATGAAATTATCGTTTTTAAAATTCGTTAAAATGTATTGCTTGAAAAGACCGTGTATTGAGGATAAAACTTCTACATCAATGATATTTTCAGGTTTCTCATTAAGAGTTTTGTCAATTTCTTCGATCATTTCAGACTTAGTTTTATCGTTTGTTTCAATGGACAATTTCTCAGCGATTGATTGAATTTTTTCATCTTTAAATAGATTGAGATCTTTTTTACTTTCCTTAAAATTTTTCTTTAGTTCACGCAATTTTTCTATATTGTACATCTTCTCGTGACCATCGATTTGATTATCTTTAGCCCAAGTCCTCAAATAATTCAATTCTTTATTATAAATTTCTTTGTTTTTTAGATGATTTTTCGAATTGTAATGTCGAGTAAAGTGATGTTCGAAAATGTCTTTTTTGCAGTATGGGCACTCTATCTTTTTCCGCTCCATATTTAAAGAGCAAAAATTTTAACTAGCGATTTTTACTATATTGGTTTGCAGGAGGTAATTTAAATTCTATAATACTATTTTTTCAATATTTTTAGAATTTGAAAAAGTAATGATTTTTACTTGAATTTGACAGAAATCAGCACAATTTCTGGTGAAACAGTGATGGATTCTTCTATTTATTATAGAAAAATCTGTAAACTAAGACTTAAAATTATTGAAAAAATAGTATAATTATAGGACAAAATAGTACTATATTGGTTTGTAGGAGGTAATTTAAATTCTATAATACTATTTTTTCAATATTTTTTTCTTATGTAAATGGAGCTACTAAAGGAATTAAATGAGGTTGGTGATTTAAAGTTCAAAGAATATAAGAAATTGATTGATTTAGAAGAAAATAAGAAGTATAAAATTGTGACATTGGATAAAATGAAAGATAAATTCGGGTTTACAATAATTGCCGAGTTGGAAGATTGTAAAGTACACTTGCCAAACAGATTTTTGACTGTTTTGGATGAAAAAAAGATTAAAGAATTGAACAAAAATGAAAAATTACACTTGGTTGTTACTGGAAAGAAGACTATTAAAGATAAAGACTGTGTTACAATTAACTTCGTGGAATAAAGATTTCGAAGATTTCTGGATTTTTTCATTAAAATAGCTTAAGAAATTAGAAGCCTACAATGAACAGTAAAACAGCTAAAGATTCGGTTATTTTCCATTCGTGATTTCTTAGATTTGTTTATGGTTCAATGGACAGTATTTTACATTCGTGGTTTCCTGTTAGATTTCTTAGATTTTTTTATTGTTCAATGGACAGTATTTTACATTGATTTTCTGTCTGTCCCAAAAGTGAGCCAGGAACCCCACATTCATATCTACTTATATATATATATATATATATATATATATATATATATATATATATATATATATACAGGGTGTATATTATGTCTGGAAACACCCAAATATATCCTTTAATAATTTAAATATAAATTTGAAACCTCTTACAATCGTGATAGAGATTGGGCATCTACTTTTTGGAACAATGTTTTGTTATGTCACACCAACGGGGGACGTCCTGCCGAGGGTATCGTGAATATTCTTAATGGAAGCCTATACCTTGTGATACATAATTTTAAAGGTAATAGCTTACTGAATTGAATGCCACAAACCGCATCTCAAAGGAATTATTCTATCAGAAAATAGAGCATTTTTAGTATTGAAAATTTACTGATGTTCAACAATGTAATTTTAACATGGTTCTTGCCACAAAATGTGTTACACTAATTTTTTAGCATTTTTTTAAATGTTCAATTAAATAAAACAAAAATTTCATTTTAAGCTGGTTCTATTAGCACAAATTTGCCAGTTTTTATTTTTGCCAGTCATCAAGATATTTTTGCAAAATTTTACCTCCAAAGTGCTACCACAGGAGGACAGTTATACAAAATCTACTTGAAATACATTCTTTGATAGAGGCAAGTGTCATATCCAAACTATTATGTGATAATTAGGTAGTTTGACTCAATTTTATTGTGAGAAAACGTTTTGATCATTGCCATAGCACATCAAAGTGAAGCAAAGTGGGAAATAAATGAACAAAATTCTCTTAATCCTACAATAAAACTTACATTTAAGTAACCAGAGATATGTTCTAATGGTAGTTCTATATATTATTGTATCTAAATTACAGAAATTATTTAAGTTTCTTAGCAAATATTCTTAATCCTTGACTGCTGTCACTATCTTTCAAATTACTATTGTTTTCACTCCCTCATTTGCTGAAAAATGTGGCATATAGTAGAGAATTGAAACAATTAGGCAGTCCTACATTCTCTTATGGCAGAGGACCAGTGGATCACTAGCATAATGTATTGTAATTCATTGGGATTTGTGGTGAGCTACTATAATCTAGCTAATTGGATTCAGACCATGTTTCAAGACTAGGATGTATTGTAACTATATTTCCTGTGCCAATTGACAATAAATTGCAGTAGTCCATTACTACCATTCCCCATGTTCAGCTCTCCCTTAACTGTAAACAACAATGTGGAAAAAGAACCTATCAATACAGCAAGAAATGAAATTGCTATGATTTACGCTCCTCTTAAAACACCCATCCTTTGCTTCTCATAGTTCTCATACCCTAAACATCTGCTCATGCAGTCAGCATAACCCATATTTTGTGATGTATTGCAAATTTTATTTGGTTCAGAAAAAGTTGTGGAGTTGCCCATGAATAAAGATGTATTTCTGGTTTCATGATTCATTCTAATTTCTCTATCATTACAACTATGCCCCTTCAACTAATATGCCAACTAATCAAATTTTCATTTATTTCAAAGTTAAAGTTAGATAAACTTTAATTTAATATTTGTACGTCATTTATCAACTCGAGTTTAATTTTTAACATTGTGTAAAAGGCACAAAAAATTCAAAATAGGTTTTAATTCATCATCTGTATTTATAATAATAAGTTATGACAACGAGTAAAATTATTATTAAACAACTCTTATCACTACATCTTACAATAATGCTCATTCATTTGCGTTTCACTCAGAAACTCTGATTATATATCAATTTTAACAAAAGAAGATGATGTTAAATACAATACAAGACGAACTATGTCACTGTCAAAACATTTTGTTTCATTTTTAACATTGTGCTCACTGATTTCTTACAATTAAAACAATTTCTCATTTTGATTTATGTGATATCACTTATCTATCAGCTTATGCAACAAACAGAACAATCTTCATTTACCTTATTCTTGTTTTGTATTTCATATTAATCAAAATCAAATAAGAAAAGTTTTGAAATTACATGCTTTTAAGTTGACACCTCTTAACAAAAGGTCTAATAGATATTATAATTTTACTTTCACTCAAATGTTAACTTCTTAGATATGTGGTAGAAATTTGAATAGTTTTGTCTTTTGTATAGGTATTCTGTATTGCTTTTCAAGTGTTGTTTTATTACTGTATCTTATCTAGACCTTCAATTTGTATTATTACTGTACGGGTTGTCCCATTTACAATTTTGAAGTTACCACAAAGACCCATTTAGAGGGAGATGGAATAGTTTTGAAATTCATAAAAACATCCACAGCTGATGTTATTATATATACCTAAAGGGAATTTTAAAGTAATTCTCAAATGATCAAAATTTTAGGGGGAGAGATGGTACTTTAGTTGGACTCAGTATTTACTGTGCAAAATAGTGAGGTGAAATACTTAATATTATAAGTACTTACAAAGCAACAATGATAATGTTTATTGTTTCTGAATTGTTTTTTTACTTTTATTTTGTTTTTTGAGTATTTTTTAGATTTTAAAAATTTGATGCACTAGTAATACATTTTTTTTATTGTTATTTTACACAAAAGCATTGACTAAGGGATATGTATGTATAAAGGACAGAGTCTAAATGATTCTATAGTACATATATGACAAAGTGACAAATCAAAATATATTACCAATGTCACAATACTTTAATATAAAATAAAAAATCTAAAAATTATTATTTTTTGTTTATGAAAAACTCCAAATCATAAAACGTGGTTTTAACCGTTAGTCATAAAAATTCCTTTGCAGTGAAAATACTTAGTTATTTCAAATATTCCCTGCTAAAGTTTGTGCTGTATTCACTTTTTGTTGAAAATATGTCGTAATTCTGTTTTATTTACACTAAAATTTTATCTTCAAGTGAATGTGTTACTGTTGATTGTAGCATGAAGACATTAATTAACACGAGTATTCAAAAGGGGGGGATCAATTTACTGATTACTTGAAGAATGTAAATTCAGTGACAATTCATGTGCAGTGTCGTAAACAATACACTTCGAAAGAGTACAATTTCAGCAGCAAAACAACATGAAGAGGAATCAGCTAGTAACTCTCAAAAAGTTCTCCTCGTACTAGAGCATGTGTAAGTGAGTCATATTTTTCTTTTAAAAATTGTTGTTTATTTCGCGGCGATGAATGAGAACACGAAAAGAAACAAGCACAGAAATCTCGTAAAATTTGTAACGTTACAACTCTTTTATTTAAAGACTCAGTTATGAAATCAGCTTAGTCTCGTTCTGATGACACCGAAAAACTATTGTTGCTCGCATCGGGTTTGAACACGATTTAGTTGCTGCTGAAGCAACCTCAATGATACCATAATGATTGCTTTGTTTTCATTTTTAAACCCGACCACTAGACGTCAAGTCAGTCGTCCTCAAGATGAAGCATTGAATCTCGCCATGGAGGAAATATTTTCATATATTGGAAGTAGTGATGACCACCAGTTTACATAAGAGGAATTAAACAATATTTGTACAAATTTAAGTGTTGATAACAGAACAATTAAATTACGATTGAAGCTTAATTATAGTAATAGAGTCATTATTACTGAGAAACAAGGACAATTAATATTTGTATGTTTTCTTAGTAATTATTATAATATATCAATCAAGCTTGGAGTGAAAAGAAAAAACCCTAAAGGCAAAGAAGAATGATTGAAGGCCCTAGCAACTGCGGCAGCAATTAATTATTCGAGAAGATATTCAATCTGTTCAATCAAATACTGTTTTTACATCCTATGACTGGTGTAACTAAATTTAACCTTGAATAAAAAACTTTTGCACAGACATGGGACTGATGGGGACTTTTCACAAATTCATAACAATGGTGTCCCAAACATCTATACAAATTTTCAGCTTTCTGGGAATTTTTGCAAGGGTCAATGTCTAAATTGACTGGACTACACTGTTAATCATGCAGACAGATGGTAAAACTAAAGTATTCCTGAAGAGTTAAATGCCAATGGCATTTTTTTAAATTGTGTACCAAATGTTAGTAAGGGAAAACCAATTCACAATTTTTTTATTGACCATCCCAGACTTGGATCCATGACCTCAGAAAACTGCTGCCTTACTACTTACTAAGGCTACAGTGAACATCAGTTTTATACGGTACAAAAATGCCCATCCGTAGAGTGTAAGTAGTGTAAGTTTTTATGAGATTTTCGCCATTACATGGTTAAAAGTGGCACAAACTCAACCAGTATGAAAGTACAGTGACATCTTGAGATTAGTTAAGCTATGTATCTTTATAGGAGTCAATGTGTTAACATATTTTAGTTTCTTATAAGAAATTCGATTAAATCCAAGTAAACCCAAATAATGTCCCAAGCTAGACTATCCAC
Source organism: Homalodisca vitripennis (assembly GCF_021130785.1). Lineage (NCBI taxonomy): Eukaryota > Metazoa > Arthropoda > Insecta > Hemiptera > Cicadellidae > Homalodisca > Homalodisca vitripennis. The sequence goes on along the minus strand of NW_025780500.1, from coordinate 15,031 downwards.
AATAAAAAAACTAATATTTTGTAGAACGCTAAAAATTATATTTCTAGTATGTAAAATGTAAACGTTTGTATCCATGATTACGTTGCTTTTATGAGTCACATTCAAATTACACATTTCAACAGGTAATCCTACCTTAGTGTCAACATTAGGTTCTTGGCAAAGATTCTGGATGTCAGTATCAGTTAAATCTACAGACTCGCTCATAATAGGTATACTATATTTCTTAATAACAAACAAGCTTTCATAGTGGTATGAAAGAGTTTGAAATAATTATTTTAAAACCAAAATCAAAACAGAAATTTAGTCATTCCAAACCTAAGCCTGTAGAGTTTGTGCACACCTTCAGCTGTTTATTTGTATGTATAATTAAAATGTTACCACTGAAGATAAAATGGTCTTGTTAGTAAATATAAGGAATAAATGAGATTATTTGTTGCGTAATAAAACAAAAGCATGCAGACATGTTTCCTGCTAGTACTGCTTCTTCTATTTCTTAATGGTGAATATAATCTTTTCTGTCTAATTTAAATTTTACTTATGGATAATATTACAAAATAATATTATTTTAATATTACAGTTGCTAATCCAAATGTTTTAAAAACTTTAGAGTTAAATCGCTAATTTTTAGATGAAAAGTCTCACATCTCTAGCTTAAAAAAATTTCTAATGGAGTAAAGGGTAAAATAAGTTCCAATGTAGAAAATATAAACTTTTTAATAACATATTATACCAATATTTGCAGAGTACAAATAACAGAAAAATAATGAAAATGACATTTAATTTTTTATATTACTCTATATATTATGTTCTATAAATAATACATTTTTAGTCAATAGCATTTCGATGTTTCAATATAAAAATTTATTCCAGGGTAACTACGTAATAGAATTATATTTAATCTTATACAACTTTTACTATTTTAAAATAGTTTTTTTCTAAATTTGTGGGATTCGATTATGCAATTCCGGTTTAAATCTAGATATTACCTATTGATAAGTACAGCATTTCAAAAGACTAACGTAGCTAGTATCACAATATTTTATTACATCTTAAAATGTTTATGTCAAAAACACTGTTAGTACTATTCAAGTCTGGGCAAGATATTATTGAAAATAGCAAGGATTTCATTCAAATACAAAATACAGTACCTTTAAACAATAATATAATAAACATTCAAATACTGTGAACATTAACATGGCACTGAAATAGCAAATAATGCTCACGATTGTAAATATACATAAAATTGTTATGTAATATACTCAATACAATTTTACAACATCAAATGTGATTTAGTGTATAGCATTAACAAATCTAATGTTAATGTAAATCTATTTTTATAAATTAAAATACTGAAACTAATTTTCAACTGCTGGAAGTGAAAAGAAGCAAAATAACAAACTTTTTCTCTAATTAATGTATACGGCACTTACATCATTTAAATTTATAATGTCATTAAATGTTTCTTGCTATAGTAGTAGTTATATTTAATGCTAAATAAAACAATTTTTACTAACTAAAATTTGTCGTGCAATTTGATACAGATATCTTTTACAATGAATCAGTAGTGTAAATTCACCTGCTTTCAGTCTCTTCTTTGAGCATGTGCACCTACAAAATTTACAAAATTTAGTTATTAACACTTAATATTACACTAATAACTTCAAAAGAAAATAGATTAATTAATTTAAAAATTGTTTAAACACGTTTTTAAAATGTATTAGATGTAGTACTTACAGTCATAAGCAAATTAATCTGAACAAAACCAATTTCAGTTAAAAACAAACATTTATTAGGCTAATTACATAAGTTTTCACATTATACTTACATTTAATACTTAATGTGGCCTCCTTTTGCTTGTATTAACATTTCAAGTCTTTTTGGCATTGAATCAACCAGTTTCTTGCACATTTCTTGAATTTCAAGGTCATGAAACCAAACCTGAATCAGGGCTGAAATCATCTTTTCTTTAGTTGTGCAGTCCTTTTTTCTTAATCTTTCTTACAAATGGACCAGAGATTTTATATTGGATTGACATCAGGCGAGTTTCCAAGGCCATTCCAAGCACAAAATACCCTGTTCATCCATGAATTTTTTTAACTACCTTGGATGCGTGTCAGGGTGCAAGATCTTGTTGAAACACAGGATATTTTACGTGATAGTCAGCTTCTAGTTTTTTAAGTTCAGGAATCACTCTGCTTTGTAGAATAGGGATATATTTCTCACTGTTCATCATTCCAGATATTGGTACCAAAGGCCCTAAGCCGAAAAACGAAAAACAACCCCAAAACATTTTTTTAACTGGGTGTTTTACTGTTTGTTGCAAATGTTTCGGTGACATAGGTTCATTATCTGACCTTCTTACATGGGACAACTTCCTACCTTGGACTTCAAAATGACTCTCGTCAGAAAATAAAACCTTCCTCCAATTCTCAACTTTCCAAAATTTGTACTTTTTGGCCCAAGCCAACCGTTTTTTCATCATAGCGACTGTTAACAGTTGTTTTTTCCTTGGCCTTCTGGCTTTTCTGTTAACGGCCAAAAGACGTCTTCTGACTGTTGAGTCATGAATATGAACCCCAGCATCTTTTTTAAGATCAAAACTGTTTTTTTCAGGGTGAAGTTTACTATTTCTTAACAAAATTGCATCATCTTTGGTTGTAGCTTTTATTTTTCTTCCACAAAACCCTTTTCTTTTAGGAGATATTGATCTGGTTACGTTTTTTAACTTAATAATATTATTTACAGAGCCCAAATTAACACCACATTGTTCAGCAATCTGTCTTTGAGTCAAAGAAGTGTGTTCATGCAGAGTTACAATCTTGCTTCATTTCTTAGGAGTTAGATCCATAATAAACTAATATCAAAAATAACCCAAGAACTCACCAAAATAATTGGAAGGTTAAAAAATGACAAAACAAAGACAGTAATATCACTTAACCATGTGCAAACATAAACATAACCTCAAAAAGTGTTGTACTGATGTAGAAAAAATGAATCACATGTACAAAAGAAATAACACCACATCTGCAGGTTGGCCAACGCCGAAAATCCAAATTTACCTCTCTGTTCAGATTAATTTGCACATGACTGTATACTTATACCTCGGATATATATACTTTCAGATAAATACTAATGAATCTGTATCAAATTCAGAATCAAGACCACAATATTGGTTATTGGTATCAGAATCAGAATAGAATTTTCTTAGTATCAGCCTATCTTTAATTTTTACATTTCTTTATTTAGTAAATTCAATTGGATTCATGTAAAAATATTAGATATGATTGTTTTAACATTGAGTTTTTAACTCTTGATTTTAACAAAATAATAACAAACTACTTCAGAACTACACTAACCACACAAAACTGGAACAATGTACTGCAAATAGAAGACGCCAACTCAGTATATAATCAACTCCCAATGAAATCTGCCCTTTAACAATAAACAAAGTAAAGTAACACGCTCACACACAAGCATGGGATTTGGAATGCACATGGCTAAATAACCTGCATATCCGAGACCTCAAGACAATGCAGAGACAGCAGCCGCAAAAAAGTATAACAACCTTCAAGCTCTTAGAAAGGAAGAACAACGGGTCAAATTAACAGGTCCAATAATTAGTCCAAGACTATTTGGCATATAATAAACAATGAAAGAAAAGCTACCTACCTACAACTCAGACAAACAACTATTTCTGAAATCAAATCGTACTACTATTAAAAATCCCATAGAAATAGTAAATTGTTTCAACTTCATTCTACATTTGAACAGAAAACCCTTCAAAACAACCAAATGAAAACCACAAAAAAAGCTATACCCCCACAACCAATAACAAATAGTTTTCAATTTAAACTTGTAACAAAGAAAGATTTAGATAAAGCCATATAAACCATAACCTCAACCGGCATGGATAAAATATCCACAAAATTAATTAAAAGTTATAAATCTGAACTAAGCACCCCTATATCTGAAATAATAAATACATCTTTTTAACACTGAATCTTCTCAGGTACACTGAAAATAACAAAAGTTTGCCCAAAACGCAAATGTGGACAACCTACAAATACAAGCAGCTACTAGCCCATCTCCCTCACCTTTACCTTCCCAAAATTATAGAAAAAACAGCACTTGAAAGGCTCTTACCACAACCTGCTCATAAGCCGACAACAGGGGTTCATAAAGGGAATATCTACAGCTAGCTCCCTGATACAGCTAATGGACTACATAATTGACCGACCAAAAGAGGGCTGTATCGTAACTAGCTTGTTCCTGGACTTAAATAAGGCTTTTGATTGCCTAAATTACAATTACTTACTACAAAAGCTTAACACATTAGACATAGAAGGAACAGAAACAGAATGGTTCTGGAGCTCTCTAAATGACAGGAGGCAGCTAGTTGAAGTTCAGTAAACCGAGGACTAATGCAAAAGCTTCAATCACGGCTTGCTGATGTGCAAAGAGGAGTACCACAAGGATCGCTCTTGGGACCAGTTATGTTTCTTCTGCTCACCAACGACCTTCCCAACCAATTGCAACAGACTTGCTACACAGTAATGTATGCAGACAATACAGTTACTACCTTATCAGGCAATCAACCAAACAACTCTCAGAAAACATAAATACCCACTTTAAACATGATTAAAAAATATTATTCCTCAAATTACTTAGTTCTGAATGATAATTAAAATGTACAATTAAACTTTTCTGCAAATATAAATACATAAATCTGACAGAACTGACATATCAGCTAAAAAGGAAACAAAACCTCTTAGGATTGTAGTGGCCTCAAGTCTAATTTGGAAACCCCATACTGATCAGCTATGCAAAAAATTATGTTCAGACACCTATGTGATCCAAAGAATAAAACAAGTGAGTGATATACACACAGCTAAGATAGGCTACTTTGCATTGTTTGAATCACACCTACAATATGGAATGACGCTTTGGGAAGGAGCTACAAACAACAATTTGGAAAGGGTACTCATACAACAAAAGAGAGCCCTAAAATGCCTAGAAGGACTTCAATTTCAGGAGAGCTGCAAAGAAACTTTAAACGAATTTAACATCCTCACTGTTGTAACTCTTAATATCCGAGAAGTAATCCTCCATGTAGTCGGCTCAGAACAGACCAGGCACAGAGATCAACATCTAAACAACAACCCCGTAATGCCATTAAATTCACTCTACCACCTCATCATTTAAGTCTTTTTGAGAAAAAAAACTATCCTACAAAGGAGCAATTTACTTCAACCACCTTCCGGAATACCTGCATAAAGAGCCTCCACAGCACTGCAAAAGGATTATGACACAATGGCTACAAGCAAGACACTTCTACACTGAAAAAGAATTTCTCAACCCACAAAAAAGATATTCATTATAATAAATAAATCTATTTTATTTTTAAAGTGACGCAATGTACTGTTCTCCAAGATTATATCAATAAGGAATATTGTCAATTGAAATCCCATTATTGCAAAAATTACAACTTAGTAACAGTAAGTTTTCACATAATCTAAGAAATTCATCAGAATTTGTAATACAGAGTCCCGTTATCCGACCTAATTGGGACCGAGCCCTATTCGGATTATGTGATTGTTCGGATTAGCCAGAATTACAGAAAAATACGGTTCTAAACTTGAGAATGGGTCTATTTTGTTATAGAATTATCAACATTGTTTATTAAAACATGTTTTTTGACTGTTGCATTGTATTTCTTGACAAATAAACGTGTTTGCGAATACTAAGCATATTTACCGTATTTAGTGTGAGAGTTCTATTGTTAAGCAATGTGAGCGTACTGGATATTGTACGGGTCCACGCGCTACGGGTTAGACTGTACTTCCCCTCCCACGGCGCGGCGTGCCAAAAATACACATACTGACTCATAGAATAGCCGCACATTGCGCTGTAGTCTGCAGTGTGTCGTCTGTCATCTCAGTGCAAACATCGATTCCACTGTTGTGATTATTTGCGTACTAAAAGTGTGAGAGCTGATTGCTATGGCGAGTATGCGAAAGCATACTACCGTCACTCTTAAAAAGCTAGACGCCCTACAGCATTTAGATAAGAGTGAAAGTGTGACTAAATTGGCAACAGAGTTTAATGTTGGCAAATCTACAATTTGTGATTGGAGGAAAAATTGTGCAAAGCTTGAACAATATTGTGCTACTTCAGAATCTTGAAAACAGACAAACAGTGAAGCAATCCCAGTATGATAAAGTGGATGAAGCGCTTTTTGTTTGGTTTTCCCAGGAAAGGGAGAGAGGAACTCCTTTAAGTGGGCCTATTGTTCAAGAAAAGGCAATTCAATTGAATTAATTAATGAACAGCGGTGAATGTTTTCATGCTAGTACTGGGTGGCTAGACCAATGGAAGAAGCGCCATGGAATACGGCAGTTGACAATTACAGGAGAACAACTTTCATCTGACCACGATGCAGCAAGGGAATACATGAGTACATTTGAAACTTTGATATTGGATGGAAATTATTCTCCACAGCAAATTTATAATGCTGATGAAACCGGCCTCAACTTTAGAGCACTGCCAACAAAGAGTTTGGCGTCTAAAGAAGAAATCCATGCTCCTGGTTTTAAAATGAGCAAAGATCGAGTAACAATAATGGCATGTTCTAATGCTGCTGGTAATCACAAGCTTCCACTAATGTTGATAGGGAAATCTGCTAGACCTAGAGCTTTCAAAAATGTCAATATGAACTCATTGCCAGTTTATTACAGGAACCAGAAAAAAAGCATGAATGAATGGACAGTTGTTTAAACAATGGTTTCATGACGAGTTTGTACCCCGTGTCCAACAATTCAGTAATGACAATGATTTACCCCCACATGCTATTCTCTTGATTGACAATGCGCCATCGCACCCAAACACCGAAGAACTTTCTAGTGGTGAAATTAAAGTATCATTTTTATCTCCAAATGTTACAGCCTTATTGCAGCCAATGGACCAAGGTGTGTTGCAATCACTTAAACTTAAATACCGCAAGCAGTTTTTGCGAACCCTGATTGAAGATGAAACAGTCTCTTTGGTTCAAAAAATAAAACAAACTAACATCAAGGATATTGTGTATTGGATTGCTGATTCTTGGGAGAACATTACAGACCAAACTTTGAGGAAGTCTTGGACAAAACTATGGTCTACCCTTGCGTTCCAAGACAACCAAGCAGACAACGATAGAGAAAATGTGTTACGGCTAGTTTAAGCAATTCCTGGTTGCGAGAAAGCAGTTGAAACGGACGTCAATGAATGGATGGTAGCAGATGGTGCGTGCTCCGAATTCCTAACTGATCACGACATAGTTGTGGCAGTCACTCAAGAATCAATCGAGTGTGAGGAGGAAGGAAGTGACGACGAGAACCTGGGTGATAAAGGAGAGTTGGTGCCACACGCAGACGGTGCAGCAGCGCTTAATCTTGCACTACGATACTTAGAGCAACAGGCTACTGCTACACCTGCCAATATCATGTTTATGACACGATGGCGAAACTACACATCATCCAATAGACTCTCTTCAATGCGACAGAAGACAATAACTGAATTTATGTCTTTTAACAATTAATATTGTACTCAATAATAATATCAGTACTGTACGTCCAATTTTTGTTTGATTTCACTTCTTAATACAGTAATTTAACTCATACTTAACCTATAAGTTTCAATTTGGTACTGTATTTAACTTCATTATTTATGTACTGTACCGTACACAATTTGTCTTAACCTTTTCGCCGCGAATTAATAAACCAACACTGTTCCAAGATTTACATTTTTTGACAAAAAAAAATTTTTTTTCCTACAATTATTAAACATTATTATTTTGGTTCCTTGAGATGTTATACACATGTTTTAGTAAGAAAAACGCAACATTAAAATTTTTTTATGGTGAATAATACATGTTTTTTAGTTATTTTATCAAAAAATTTGTAAAAAAAATATTAAATTGTATACGTCGGTTGATGTGCAGTCTGAATGAACTTTATATCATAATTTAATTGTACATACACCCATATATGATATTGTGTAACAAGTAATTTGTACATAATAATATAAATTTACCAGTAAAGCTGAAAATGTGGTGATTCGCACGAGGCGCAGAAGTAGCAGGGAGTCCATGTCTCACAACACTCACTTTTATACATTTAGAATTATTTACACAAAGTTAAAACTATTCATTCTTCAATTTACTTTTTTAATAGTTTCAAGTAATAAGTCACAATAAATACAAGTTAGTAGGCCTAAACATAAAAAATGCAAAAATGTTGTCCAATATGCAAACATTCTCTTATAGCCTTACAAGATTGTCTTGGTTTTTAGCAATTGCAAGTTTTCTTATAAATCTTTATAGAGTGATAAATTTCAAAACAAGGAACTATGCACAGGGGTGGCTCATCCTGGCAAGTTTTACAAAAATACGATGTTTGCTTTCTTTTACACGTGCCTTTCCCTTTTTTGGTGCAGCATGATGGTAGGATACTACAAACAGCACAGTTGGGTTTGTGGTTTTTATCTCCATATTGGCTGATAAAATGGATTTTCCCTGATAGTCTGTCATCAAGAGGGTTGCTCAATTTTCGACCACGTCGGATTGCAGTTCTAGGTTGCCATGCACTTAGTAACCCGTCAATAACCTGTTCTCGAAACTTTTTGTGGGTTAGAGATCTTACACCATTTTGCATATTATAAGCTATGCAGCCATTTATCAATGCAATTTCAATGACAAAATGCCATAGGGGGTGGTACCATTTCATTGATTTATGGCCATAAGGATATGTAGAACAAAACTTGTCAAATAAGTCTACTCCACCCATATTTTTGTTGTACAGTACTTGAATATTGGGCTTTGTGACTTCTCGTCTGCCTGTCTTTGATCTGACTTCAATTAATTTTACTCCAGTGTCACCTACAGTAGAGAGCATGTTTACTTTTCCTGTATCTTGCCAGGAACATGCTATCATATCCTTAGATTCTCTAATCCATGTTGTTGGGAAGTCACCTTTCTTTTTCTTCAAATTTTTCATTTGTGCAGGCAAATTTTTTCGGTTTGCTCTCACCGTACCACATGCTCCCAACCCACTCAACCTCAGGTCGTTGAATAAATCAACACTAGAGTAGAAATTGTCCATGTATATGATTCTGTTAGTAGATTCAAAACCTAGTAACAAATCTTTTACAACTCTACTACCCAGGCCCTCATCTTTACTGTCGGTTTCTTTCCCAGTATACACCTTGAATCTCAACAGAAATCCATTTGAAGAGTCACAGAGCGACCATACCTTGATTCCCCATTTTGTTGATGGCTTGCTTGGGAGATATTGTTTGAAGGATAGCCTACCTTTAAATTTAACCATACTTTCATCTATAGAAAGTGCCTCTCCAGGCTCATAGTTGTCTAGATATGTTTTAGAAACAAAATCTATCAAGGGCCTTATTTTGAGCAGTGGATCATATCCAGGATTACCCTTTGACACCTGATTGCTATTATCATTGAAATGCAAAAAAGACTTGATTAGTTGATATTGGTCTCTAGAAAATATTTTGGAAAATGCCGGAGTTTTTGTCAGCCAAAAGCCGTCTTGAAAATATGATTCTTCGTTTGGCTTATGAATGAGTCCCATTGAAATTTGCGTTGCTACAAAAGCTTTCATGTCCCTTTCATCGATTTCTTTTAGTTGGTGTAGTCTAGAACGTTTGGGAATGTCAGTTGTTACATCACAACATTGTAAAGAATAAATATTTGTCTGTTCAGCTACATATTTATAGATTGCTTCAGGAAAGAATTTATGAAATGATTCAGTTGGAGTTAGGTTTTCAAATTTGACCTTAGGTGTATCACAAAGTGTAAATTTAGGTATTTTGTCTACTACTATGTTAGAACCTATTTGAATTTCATCCCACAAAGTAGCATTGTTTTGTTGAGATTTAGGCCTAGATGCTCTAGGACTATTTTCATCTAATGGATCATCTATATCACTTTCAGAAGAATAGTCTACATTGTTATCACCTATTTCAAAATCTGAGTCTTCATTACCATGATTCAAATATTCATTAATCTCATCATCGGTTATTTGTTCCATTATTAAACAGGATAACCTCAACAGGCTAGAAATTTGTAAAAACTATTGTCCCTGACTAGCCTACATACCTAACAATCACAGCCTTTTTGTTGTAAGATATTCACTACAGTAACACAACACTTTTTAATGTTAAAACACTTACTTGCATTAAAATATTAAGCAATAAAAACTAAACAATATGAATACAATAAATCAAAACAAATAACCAAACATAACCAATGTTTAATGTTAGTAAACACGGCAAAAGCAGCAGACGCGATCCCGAACAACTGCCAACATCGTCATGTGACTAGTTTAGTTCAAATATTTGCCGCGCGGCTGTAGCACTTTACAGAAGGCAGTGAATATGGCGTTTACTCACTTGGGACTATAGTCGACTTACACAGCCAACGGAGAAGTTTTTCTGCTGCCGTGGACTAAAGTCAATTTACGCGGCGAACAGAAAAAACGGTGAGTCGACTATTGTCGATTTACGTGGCGAAAAGGTTAATAAAATACTGTATGTCTATTTAATTAATTGTTTATGTACGAAATGATGCACCCATTTTCATTTTTTAAGTAATTAGTTCCTACAACTGTTCATTATCGTTATAAATAATTCCTCCTGGACCTGTTCGGATTAACCTACATTTGGATTACACGTGTTCGGATTAGCGGGACTCCACTGTACTGGGTTTCGGTGGCCACCCCTCGAGCTTGTTCAATCTAATGTTTTAATGGTTGAACACACAAAGTATAAAAACAAATATCAGTTATCAAACCAACATGATAAAGTTTTACTGCAACATCAATAAATAATATGAAAAATGTCTATAGTTATGTTTTTATTTATTTATGCTACATTTTTGTTCCAACACAACATATAAGATTCATATTGTATCTACATAACGGTTCCAATAGAGTAAAATTCAAAGTATTTGGCAGCTAATAACTCACAATTTTATATATAATTTGCCAAAACAGTGACTTATTCATGAAATCAAAATCTATTTGCTGATAAAAGCTATATAATCAATAACATATACTAATTACTTACATTGACTTACTTAATTGTTCACTATTTCAGTGACTCCTTTTGCATTGAAAATCTCAATCCAGTAGCCGTCAGGATCTTGTATAAAAGCAATTCCCTTCATCTTACCTACAAGTAAACATATTTATTTATTTACCATGTTTTGACATGTTTTTCATAATATAAACATGAAAGTCAATGTTTATGTTGAGTCTACGCTAAAACATTGACTCAAGGAAATTATTTTATAGCCCATTACAACCTAATCCAACATGTTTTGGGGGCAAATTACTGAGCTAAGTCAGCAAGCAGAAATGTTAATATTTAATAAATTATTGTTTTGTTTGGAAATTGTGAATCTATACTGGCAAGATGATCTTGGCACCGTCGCATGTTACCATTTCATGATTACAGAACTTTCTTTTGCGTTCCAAAAATCATTTACTGACTTAAATCAATTTCTACCTACCTGTCTCATATCTTTGTTTAAAGATTACATAGCACTCGTTTGAAATTTTTCAGAATTTTGCTATAAAAATTACTCTGATTCCAATTTTAGACTGATGAGAATGTGCCAGAAAACTTTTTCAATTTTTGTTTACTCGATGATTAAGACAATAACGAAATTCCATCAGCCCTTAGAAATAGAGTACAAAAATACAGTTATACTGTACAAGGCATCAAATTAGCTGTATAGTTAACTTTCAGAGGCACTTTATTTAGAATATATTTAACTTTATAACTTAGGAAAAAGGTCATATAAATAACCCTAATATTATACCATGCCTGTCTGACCTTTTCACATTCTTAAACATTTTTTATATGTATCTGATCAATTCAATTAGACACTACTTAAAATGCAAAAACTAAGTGTGGTACAATACATAATACAAAAGTTTAATTTAATTTTTACTATATAATAACCAAATGCCATACTCCATATATTACAGTTAACATGAAAAAAATCATGTCAAATTCATAGGATTGATTATAATAGATATCTTACCATCATTAGGCCTCTTCTTGAATGTGACGCCGAGCTTCTCGAATCTGGCGCAAGCTGCATCCACATTAGGCACCATCAAACCAATATGGCCTGTAATATAACCAACCACAAATTAGTATAACACGTATTTTGTGGTACAGAATTGTTTTGTTTGATACAAATCTCAGATGTTATAGAATTTACAATTCATGCATAAAATATGTATGCCAATAATTTAATTCACCTATTAAAGAAAAAGTGTTCCTTCAGATTTGAGAACAAAAAAATATTTTTTTTTAATTCAAGTGAAGCGCTATCGTCCTTCTCTTCAAAAACCATTTGATACTACAAACATATCTGACGAACTTTGTGCATTTTTTTGTCGTGATGTCAATCAAATTTTAATGTTTTGTTAACGGAAATCCCTAGTTAATTCAGACAGTATCTAATATTCACAATCAAACGCTGTGTCAATATTTTTTTATTTTTAAATGGTTTGTTGCAGGATATTTTTATAAGAAGACTACAAAGTTGTGGATATATAACCTAGCTTTTCCTTCTTCATAATTACAAATATGTCTAGAAGAGACAACTTTATATTAGATAAATGCTGACCCCACTCTACTGCAGTATTAACATCCTATGTTAAGGTTATTCTGGTCATTTTAGACGTGCAGATCTATTTCACAAAAATTATCAAATATTAGGATAGATTCTCTGCTACTACAGATCACCACTTTCATAGAATGAATGATACATCGTTATCACTGTATATCAGGTTATATGTTTGTGAATATATGGATGTAATTGATTTCGCTGGTTAACATTTAATAATTAATATAATGCACAATGAAGTTATAGTTGTAGTTCTGTACAAAGATCTACTAGCACTTAGTATTTTCTTCATCTTTTTACATATTTATCTTAATCAGAAAATGATATTTAAAGTTTATTAATTAGAGTAAACAATCATCAACATTATTTCTAAACATTTTAAATACCGATTAACACATTTACTGCTAATAAAACACACCGATCTCACTTCTGTTGCTGCCATCTCCAATTGGAGACCTTCAGTCATTGTTGCAATATATGCTTAGTTTGCCTCCATCATTTCAGCTGGAGCATTGGCTTTTTTGATAGTGTGTTAGTAACCTGATATTGTTATATTTAAATCAGAAGCTAAATAGCTTCATTTTCAGTAACTGTACATTGCATTTGTTTAGTGTCACACAAGTCTGTGTGCTCCATGTGGTTCGCAATGGTGAGGTAAAATGGTGAAATGGTCAATGGTGAGGATAGCATTATGTAACCTTTTGTTTGCTAGTGACTTAAAACCAAATGATGCGAGTGTGCACTTGCCTGCTTTGACAAGTGGCAAGCCCCCATAAGAAAATCAGAGGGTGGTGGAAACTATGTTGTAAATGTGTAAATGGAAATTACATGAGAATTTAATTAAGTAACATGGGACTTTTACGATAATAAAAAATTTGGAGTTTCCAATCAATATTTGTTGCTGTGTGCTCTTGTTTCTGATAGGAGGCTTCTCACTGCTACGTGCTGACATTTCTGATCAAAAACACATTGAAAGACGTCACATTTTCAAGGAATTTGGTATATAAAATTTTTGTTGTTGCTGTTCATTGAATTATCTCATGATAAGGTGTGTTTATAAGAAAAACATTTTAGTACGAGTTTCTACATCAGTCCGTGAGCTCAGAATTTATTCGGCTCTATAGGAATCTTTAATTTTTTACTCTAAAAGACACATGAGTCTGCCAGGACCGAATACTGAATCAGTCCGCCAACTCCGAATCCTCCTGGATTCCGTTAGCGCCAAACATTAGAATCGTCCGTGAGCCTCGAATTTTTTATGCCTTAGTCCGATAAACTCCGAATAATTTGCACTCCTGTCCGTGAATGTCGAATGATTTGGGCTATAGGAAAGTATCGTTTTCAGTCTTGGCGGACATTTTAAAATTATAAATAAATATAAAATATTTTAAAAAAACATAAAAATAAATATCTAATTTTCGGGAAAAGAAATTATAAATAAAATATTAAATTAACCATTTTCACTATTTGACCTTGGCGGATTCGGTGCTAACGGACTCCACCTGCCTAATCAGTTTCAATATTTTATTAAGCAGTGAATGCGTTGTGTTGACACATTTGTATATATATACAAATGTATAATAATAAGTGTTACAATATACATATAACAAACGAACGTTTGAAAAACAATAAACAGAAACAATTTACGTATCAAACCACAACACATTTGGCTTCTAAGTGCTTTGATTAATCTCACCAACCAGACAGCAATGTTCTTTATCTAAAAGAACCTCTGATAACACAATATAAATCTGTCATCAAAAAACAAACCAGCTGATAATTTTAAAACCAATTAACTCGCTAGTTTATGAGTATTGTAAGATATATTTTGAGTGTAGCGGTTATTATATAACTTGAGCATGACGGTTAAAGGGATAAATTTTATCCAGATGTGAACAGTGTGTTTAGCTCTGTTTCACCTTCAACATAGTGCAGCATCTAACATCTGACAGTCATGAATCTGGAGTCCATGTCTGTCTGAAGGTAGCCAGCAAGGCAAAACAGTGGAGTACCTTGGCTTTACTACTAAGTACCTGTCAGAATTTTAATATCCTTGAACCCACCAGCCTCACCATAGGGGCCAACCTAGCCATTTGGTGACGAAGATGTTCAAAAAAATAATTCTAGGCAAAACAAAGAGTTCTTAGTTGTGTTTGTGTTTTCAACATCAGAGGCACCAAGGCAACAAAAGAGGTCTGTCTGGTTACCTAGCAGCCATCCCCTGTAATCTAGTTGCTGAAATGTTCTCATTGTATCATCAGGTGTAAACAATGTCTGATTTCAAACACGTCACTACGCATACAGTAAAATGGAGTTAAACTCAACATTCACATT
>NW_025780499.1:0-48324 GCF_021130785.1 Homalodisca vitripennis | reverse complement strand
AAACGTATTGATGTTTGTTTAAAAACACTTGAGGATTATCCCTTTAAAATGACGTACAGGGAAACAAGAGCTGCTTCAAATTTAAACACTCTCACGACTGTACCAAAATTATTTTAAAGAAGATTGCCCAGAACTTTCAGTTTTCCGATGTTGTTGCCCCAAATGGATGATTTAATTTAAAAAAATTGGTTGAGTGATCCTATGGGCCAATGGTATATATTTTTGAACGAAACAGCCTAAATTTTCTTTTTAAGATGAAATTGTTTTAAAAATCTTATAATGGAATATGGTATTTAAAGTTCATCATCAGGAGGTAAAAGTTCTGGAATTTGACCCCGGTGTTTTTTCTCTATCTTTGTTGGTTGATATATTTTTTATTTATTTAATATTTATTATTTATTTAATTTTTATTATTTATTTAGTATTTATTATTTTATTTTATTAAAATTATTATGTACTGTTATTGTTTTGTTTTGTTTAATTATATTGTTGTTATTTGTTGATTTGTTTTTTTAGTTGTTTATACAGCCTCTGTTTAATGCGTGCTTATATTTAATTTATCTCTTGTTTATTTATTATAAACAGATGTGTGGTATGTAGGTTGCTGTGTGTGCCTCCTATGATGTATGTTGATTCTACATGCTATATATTGCAAACCATTGTTATTGAGAGTGATACTAAGTATTTAAGCGTAGTTAGTTGTTAGCAAGTAGCAAATTGGAGAAAACGATGGTGGGCTTCAACTACAGGATTTAAATTTGTGTCATTAACTAAATCTTACTATAGTACAATTTTAAACATTTTATATTTTAAACATATTTATTATACTGGAAAAATAGCATTTGTAATTTCAAATTTAGCCTTCACTGTCGTTTTGAATGGATTGTGCTTAATTGGAGGTATGGGGTGAGAATGAGGGATGTATATATGACTTGTGCCATGGAGGGGGAAGATCTTAGAATAAAATATTAAAAGTGAAGGAATGACTGTCAAAAAATATAAAAAGCAATGTAATTTAGGTAAGCCAACTTTAATTCCCGCACGGCTGGCATTAGGGAACGTACGGTTTAAAAAAAAATGCATCGTGAATAATTAAGATATATTAAACTGCATGTACTGTTTTAATGTTTTTGCATGTATTCAACCTGTTTGTAAATTCTCTGAATGAAAAGATCTTTTGGAACTTGAACTTGAAAACTTTGATACTTAGAATTTTAATATACAATTTACACCCACTTCATCTAACAAATTAGGACGTTTGATATGAACAAAATGTAACCATGAGGGGGAAGATTGTCTTTTCTTTTAAAACTAGAATGTACACAAACAGTTATTAAAATTAAAATGTATAAACATGCGGAGGAATATTTTGAATCCTTGAACCAAACAGCCGCTTTCTCGCTTTATGACTCAAAGCACTTTAGTAATTACAAATGTGCCTGAAACTTAAATAAACTTCTTGTAAAAAAGTGTAGTAGAGAAATGTGTTAGTGTATAATAAGTTTATAACAAATTTCAAACAAACTTTTATTTTTATAATTGTAGAAGTCGTATAACTCTTGTTAAAAAGTTAGGTAGTGCAATGATTTAAGTTCTTGAACCTTTTCTTATCCTTATGTTTTTTATAACTCTTATATGTAATGCTATTTATGAATTTTAAGAAAATAATAATTAAATCTTGACCATATTGTTGACTATTAAACATAATTCTATTGCAAACTCAAGCCTAGGTTAGCGAGTTGGTAATGAAGGTAGCGGTTTCAAGTATTTACTATTTTAATCCGTAAATTAGAAACAGCTCTCTTTAAACAAGTAGGGCAAGCAATTTAATTAATTCACTTGGCTTACGATATTAGAGAGAGTGGTTGAATCTTGTGAATTTGAATGTCGGTTTAAAAATTAATTTTTGACGATGAAAGGATTGTGAAGTTAACAGGATTATTTGGGACATTTTGATATAGTTCAGTGATAGATGAAAACAGTAGCTCTACGTTTCAAAATTAGAAATCTGATTCCTTCCTCAGGTGGATAAATGGGTTATTGAAACGAGTACAACCTGGGCCAAAATAACAAAATCATATCAATGCGTAGAGATATGTATAAATCCAAGAGTCACAAAACATATGTAGTGTCACATTCATTCATAATTATTAATCGAACAGTGCCCGCATGATGTTAATTAAATTTGAGACATATGATAGGACCTGAACTACTTTTTATAAGCTATACAACTCAAATCATCACAAAACTTTACGGAATGAATGCCTGAATGAATTGATAAGAACTTAGAATAATCTGGGTGATGCAGTTTAAGGCATTGATATTGACATTACCAGAAACTATAGTCAGAATTCAATTACTTGTAATTGAGGGGCGCTTAAAATCGATGCAAATTTACGATAAAAGTATAGGTGACGACATTATTAGCAGTTTTCAGCTTGACAATGATGCAGCGCTCTAGATTTTAGGTATACGTATATAGTGCTGCTGTGCTGGTGAGGGGTGGAAATAATGGATACCCAAGATTATAACACGAATTGCCAACTGGTGGCGCGTGACTGCATAACGTTAATGTCTCCGGGGGGGGTGGGGGGGGGGGTACGCTTTTCTGGTAACCAAGTTTAAGTAGAAGCTTGGAAACATTGGGATTTGGTTATCTCCTTTGATGTGGATTGCTTGGATGGTCAGAGTTTATAATAAACTGACTGATTTTGAGACAGCAGTACTGATTTTATCGATCGTTTAAATTATGTTTCTTCGATTATAGCTGTGACTTATAGTTATGTGTCATCCGTATTTTAGTTGTGTTGTTATTATCTTCATTTTTCCCAGTATCGTCCTAAATGACAAATTTTTTCTATGAGTGAGTTTTCTTATCCCCCTTTTCTAGGGATGATTAGATTCCCACATCTCTATTCTATCTCTACAAATATTGTATTGTACTGTTCCAGGTTTGATGTACTGGACCAATACAATATAAAAACATATAAATAAACATCCGCGTTGTTAAGGGATTGATGTAATCATTGAAGGCCATTTAGTTTTCATGGTGAAATGTCAGTTTAATAATCCGTAAAAATTCTCTATATATTAATAAATTTTCCATCTTGAAAATAAAATTATTTTTATAAAATATACTTTTTAAAGAATATTTGTGTTTTATTGTTTAAACACTTTATGACTTAAAATTATTAATTTAGTTAAGGCCGCGTATACATAGGAAAATGAAATAACTAAATACAGGAGCAAGATTGAATGTAATTATAAAAGAGGAAGGTATAAATATCCAATACTGTTTTTGTTCCTCAACTTATATTGTTATAAAGGAGACGCAAAGGAAAAGGGGTTATCACATAAGTTTTGTGTGTATGTATAAGTGGTTATAAATGTAGTTTACAGTTCGTTACATATTATTGATTGCACTTTATCTTTTTATATATACAGGGATGACAAACAATCCCGATTTGTGTTATAAGGTGCAACCAAAAGCATAGTCTAACAATTTGCTGACATTGGCTAAATTAACTTTGACTAACCGTGTGCTTAGCTTTACAAACTATCCACTCCTTGTTTAAATTTTTTCTATCCCGACTATACATAATATAATTTTCGCATTTTATTTTAAGACTTAGTTTTAAATTAAAGAATACTGCAAGTATTTTTTTAAGGAATGTGGTTTTCCTAACATTTGCCAACATTGAGTGGTTCAAGAAATCATTAACATCACGTTTCTGCTGTCTTAACCCAGCTCATAACTAACATCTAGATTAAAATGAACAAACCATGCCAGTGATTTCTGATACTTATTGGTGAGGAATCACAACAAAACATTTGTCTTAACTCCATACATTCTACGCCTTAATCTCATTCTAATAATTGAAATCGAACTACAGAAGATATATCACAATAGTTCTTTCCCAATTTTCAGCTTTTGTCTTTTCTAGTTTTTCTTTCTCACGCAAAAAACGTTTTTATGATATTTTGCAATACCTGTGCATTCTGTGTTATAACTTAAATTTATACTGAAACTCATTTTTTATATGTGCAATGTTTTTAGTTTTGTTTTTATGAGACTTTGCCAAAGAGTGTTACTGTTTTCCCTACTCTTTTATTTTCTCAGATAACACTGTGACGTAAGTGATTGACATAAATATTTATTCTGATTTACCGACTAAGGAATTGTTCTTCTATTTCATTTGAACTTGTTAAAGGGAAACGTATATTAATGCTTTTTTGTATATCTAAACAATGGAAAATTTACAGAAATATCCCGTAGTAAAAAAGAAACTTTAAACAAGCTTTTGAATTTTGAAATTAATTACCATATCTATAAAATAAGTAATTTTATTTTGATGTTATTAATGTGGATGAAGTAGAGGGCTATAAAAAGAAGTAGTGTTATTATAGAAGTCCAGGCTAATAAAATGTACAAAATGAGTTCCGTGTTGTTTACTATGTTTTTGTCGTCGTGTTTTAGCTGGAAGTGGTGTTGTCTTTGTAGATTGTGAACGAAGCAGGTGAATGCGCAGGTAGCTCGGAGAGTAGGTAGTGTTGTTGTGTTGAGAATGCTGTGTAGACATCTTCCTTGTTTGTCTGCCAAGTCATGTATTTGGGTGTTCTGTCGCAATGTCAGAACACAATTCGAAGAAATCTCCGACGAACGTGAGCGATCTTCTGTTTCTCTCTGGTTGCTGTCTTTGGATGAATGGGAGGTGTTCTGCTACCATTTGTTGATGTATGAGGGTTTCTAATGTGGAAAGGTTGTTCTGTATCTTGCAATAGGTTTGGGAGTTGTTGAGGTTTTTAGGACAGGAATTTAGAAATGGTTCGTTTTTTTAGGTAAATTTTGCTGTGTGTTTGAAAGGAAGTTTTTATGTAATAGGGATGGAACTGATATAAGGTAGTGTCTGAGGCATTGGAGTAAAATACGCTCCTGTCAAGATTTGTACTAGAGGCTTATTGGGTTCTCCTGTGTTGTGGGTTGTTGTGCTGGCAAAGGTGGTCAAAAGAGGCATGGCAAGTGCTGTCAGTAGTAGTAGTAGGAAGTGCTGTAAGGACTTCATCTGTCTCGTGGGTGGTCGGGACGGTTAGAGTGCTGTAGACTGGTGTCTTGTAGATTGGTGTCTTGTAGACTCTGGTTTCTCAGGTTGTAGTTGGCTTTTTGGTGTCGAAATTCTAAAACTAAATATCTACAGGTTACATATACATTTCAGGTTAATATTTTATAATTAATACACATTTATGCCTAAGGTTTTTATTTACAGAAATCTTTTAATGACCTCTCGATGGTGTGTCGTATTTCCATAGGTCTATGTAATAATATTTACTAAGCATCTTGGTCTCTAGTGTTCTTAAATAAGGTTCGATATTATGTTAATTTTAACGATACTACGCACTTTTGTTTCTGAGGAATATGTAATGTCCCTTCTTTGTGCTTATTGTCCATAGTCATTATTATGATCATAATATATGTTGCCAAATGAAGGCTGTATAGTCTGTTTATGAGCAATATTGCCGTGCTAATACATGCTATTTAGATATATGTTACTTTCCTTCAATGTTAGATTAGCTATGTAATAATTAAACATGTTATATAAAGTCATTTACATGTCATATATTGAAGTATTTGTTTATCCTAGGATTATATAATATAGAACATGTATGTCTCTTTCTTTGAGATGCATCTCAGGAAAATTGAGTCCTTGTAGGGTATATTATGTTTAACACTGTTATCTACTAACTTAAATAAATATGATATATGTAGTACACTTTATCCTATTTTATATTCTTTATTACTAGGCTATATATATATACACATATCCCTCGGTAAGTCTAATAATATGTACGTTTGTGTCAAGTTAGAGTACGCTTTGTTATTGTAGTAAAACGAGTACGTGGGAAACATTACTTGCATACTAAGCTGTCTGAACCACCAGGGCCCTTGGCGACCCAGACCGCTGGTACAAGGCAATGCCCCCCTAGTCATAGTCACAACACAGTCGGTGTAGTATAGCGTGGGAAGTTAGTTGAGTTAGCAGAAAACTTATCTGCCTGGGAGACATACCAGAGTCACGGTCAAGTCTTACTAGCCAGTCTAAGTACGGTTACCGTGGGTTACAGGCTCTGCTCGTGTCGTGTCGTGTGTGCTGTGTTAGTGTCCTGTGTATTGGGATTATCTATACCAATATCTTTGGTACGTGTAACCTATCACTTAATCACTAAATTACACTAAACCTCACATTAAAATACAAAGTTAGGCGTTTTAATTTTCTAAATCTTTTATGTCTTTATTCTCTATCGTTTTCCGACACAACATCGAGATTTTAATATACATTTTTATTTCTCTTAGATTACTTTAGTGACTCTCAAGGTTATATAACGTTATAATGAATCATTCAAACCGTAATCAAGATAACCGGTCTCTCAACTCCTGGAGTATAATACCTATTCTTTAAAGCGATTCTTGCGTGACTATGTGGTAGCTTTTAACCTCATATATTATGAAAGTATTGCGAAGATACTTTTCACTCTCTTCAAATTTTTCTACAAGGCAGTGAGTGCATAGTGATGTTCATGAGAAATATTGCATATATTATTCTTGAATATTTTATTATTGCTCAAGTCCCTTCATATTTGTTTTATATTCTCTTATAGAATAATTTCATTCTAGCAACATGTATTGGTTGTTCTGTTAACCTTCCCCTGTGGTAAATTTCTACTGCATATGTCACTTCGTTAATTTTTTTCTTGACAACGAAAGGACCTCTAAATGGTGTTTGAAATTTACTATATTTTTTTTGTGTGGTCTTTCGGGAAATGGACCAAGACTTCATCGCCGGGGTTTAAATCCAAATGAGTTTTGTCACGGTCAAAGTATTTCTTTTGCGCTTCCTGGGCTTTTTTCATGATTTTCGGCATATCTTTGCGTATTTGCTCTAAAATTTCTATATTTTCCAACACCATTTTTTCGGGATTAACCTGTAAATATATACAATCAGACGGTAAGTTAGCTTCGTAACCAAACATGAGGTAGTGCGGTGTGTAGCCTGTTGAAATGTTTACAGACGTGTTGTAGGCAAATGTAACTATTTGTACATATTTTGACCAAGTTTGGGGTTTTTCCACAACGTAATGAGATATTGCCTTGATTAGCGTGTGGTTGTTATTTTTCAACCGCACCTTGTACTTGTGACATATAAGCAGCGCCTGGCCTTTGTTCAATCCCGAGTGCATTTAGTAACTGTGAAATTACAGAATTCATAAAGTGCGTTCCTCTGTCATGATTAATAATTCTAGGAAATCCAAATGTGGCAGAATAGATTTAATAATTTTTGCGCTACTGTGTTCGCATCTGCATTTCTACAAGGGGTTGCAAATGCCATTCTAGTGCAGGCATCGGTTGCAACTAGGATATATTTGTAACCATTACTTTGTGTAATATTACCTACAAAGTCTATTGTTATTCTGTCAAAGGGTTTTATGGAGGGTGGAATAAGGTTGTAGTAGGCCGTAATTTTTTGTTCGTTTTTGGCCTACGTAGTTGACATTCTTCACAAGATTTTGTATATTGGAGGATATCACGGTACATATTCGGCCAGTGATATCGTAATTTTATTTTTGAAGCTGTTTTGTAATGTGATAAGTGTCCACCCGTGTAGGGTTTTGTCATGGAATATTTTTAATATTTCTTGTGTTTGTTTTTGGGGTATAGCCAATAAGTTTCTAGTTTCTCGTCCGTTGAAAGTTTTGAAATATAACAATCCATCTATTTCTTCGTAATGTCTTGAAGCCCGTCTGATTTTTTTATTTACCGCCTCAGGTGAGGTCATCGCAAGGCGTATTTGTTTCAAATAACTGTCTTGAGCTTGTAGTAGGGGTAGATTTGTCTGTATTAAAGTATTGACAGTTAAACACACGTCCGTAAATTCTTCATCCAAAGGTTGTTCTAAAGGATTTCTGCTTAAGGCGTCTGCTAACACGTTTGTAGCGCCACGTTTTATGTTTTACTACAATGTCGTAGTCTGTTTAATGACAGTGCTAATCTGTTTAATCTAGTGGAAGTGTGCTTAAAATTTTTATAAAACTGTAATGCGGCACAGTCCGTATAAACTGTTGTTTGTCTACCAAGCGTGAATTCTCTGAAGTAGTTCACAGCATAGGTTAGCGCTAGCATTTCACGTTCAGCATTGCTGTAACGCATTTGGGTATTTGAATATTTGTTTGACATGTAATAAATTGGGTACATTCTATTATTTTCTTCATCTAACTGTACTAACGCTGCTCCGCATCCAATCAAACTGCTATCTACATAAATGTGTGCTTCCCTGTTGTCCTTCCAATGTGATAGTAATGGTGGGTTTGTCAAAATTTGTTTTGATTTTTATAAAAGCCTGTTCACATAGATCCGTCCATTTAAATGCCATGTTTTTATTTGAATCTTTTGTTATCTCAGTAAGGGGTTGTGCTATTTTGGCATAATTTTGGATGAATCTGCGGAAGAATCCTGAGCATCCTAAAAATTGTCTCACTTGCCTTACACAAGTTGGTCTTTTAAATTCGGTGATAGCTTCTACTGACTGTTTTTGGGGTAAAATGCCTTCCCCTGATACCTCGTGTCCTAAAATGTTTACACTTTTGTAGAGAAATTTTGCACTTTTTTGTATTTAGTTTCAAATTAGCTTTTTCTAGTTCTTCTAATATAGTTTCTAGATTATGTAAGTCATTTTCAAATGAGTCACCATAACAAATTAGGTCATCTACGTAACAGATGACTTTATTATAAAGGTGACGGTTTAATATCGCATTCAAGGCTTTACTAAATAATGTGGTTGAAGTTGAAAGTCCCATCGGCAGTCGGCAAAAACTGTAGAAGTCTATCAGGTGTTTTTTATGGCTAGGATGTGCCTATCTTCTTTCCTAACCTCCATGGAATAAAATGCATTTTTAAGGTCTAATTTTGTAAATGTGTGCGCTTTGTTCAAAGAGCTTAAAACCAGGTTTTACTGAAGGAATGGGGTGGGCATCTGTTTTCAACTGTGCATTAACCTTCCCGAGATCAGCTACCATTCTGTCGCTTTCCATCTTTATTTTTCACTAAAAATACTGGGCTTGCATATTCTGTGTAATCCTGACATTCCTCTAATATTTTTGCTTGTACTAAATCGTCCAATAATTTGTTTAATTTTTCCCTTTCTGTTTTACTCTGCCTATACGGTGGTGAGTTTTACAGGTTTCGTATTTGGTTTTAATTCGAGTTTAACAGGAGGTTATGTTTTGCAGGAGTTAAATCGATTACCTTTGTTGTAAATATGTGTCTGTATTTTTTGTAAAACGTCAAGGACTTGTTTGTGTTCTTGGAGGGTTAAATGTGGTGAGATATCAAATACTATGCCGTCCTTATCTGTCAATATTGTTTTTCCTGTGTCACTTGTAGTGGTATGGTGTTCCAGGGTAGGCTGTGCTTCGAGAGTTGGGTAATGTATATGTCCTATCGTAGTATGTGCGGGTATCCTTTTTGGGAAATTTGATGCATTATAAATATTTACAATTGTATCTGTACCATCTTCCCCTTCTGAAAGATATGCATGACATTTCTTTTTTATTCTTAGATTCCTATCTGTTTCGATGGCTGTTTCGAGACTCTATATACCTTTTAAAGAACTAATCCTAATGTGCTGATGCGGTGCTATAATTATGTCTTGTAGGGCTGTTACCTCTGTTACTTGCTGTACTTCTAATTCCTGTGTGTTTTTTAAAATTCTTGATGTCTAACTGCCACTGTTCATTCATAGGTATTATATGTTCAATCTGATATTTGGTAATTTTTATTGTTTTATTTTTATAGTTTAACTCCACGCAGTTCTGAAATAGGAATATGTTTCCTACCAATATAGGGCTGTTTAGATCAGGTGTCACATAAAACGTGTCTTCAAGTATTACTTTTGCCAATTTTTTATGGCGATCTTTGTTGAACCCAAAACTGTTAATGGTATACCGTTAGCCGATATCAACGAGGGTATGTTGCTAGTATTTAATTTTGTTTCACAAACTAGGTCTGCTCTAATAATGTTTATGTTACATCCTGTATCTATAATGCAGGGTACTGGATGTCGAGGGTTTGTGGTCAAGGCTACGTCTATTGTTAGGACAGGTATCTTCTTCTTGGTTTTATTTTCGCAATTAAATATGAGTTTCATAAATATCCTCCTAATAATAATGTTTTATTTTTCCTCGGTCTGTGTATCCTGTCTTGCGTTATTTCTTGCAAGTTAGTAACAATCTATCATATTCTGTTTCTTCTGTTGCTCTATGTGATTTAAAATCTGTATAGTGTCTATCTCAATGGTTTCTTCCAATCCAGTATGTGTGTTTACCTCCCCCATACTACAATCTGGGTCCTGTTTTACGTGCGCTACCCCCTTTAATACACTAGGTTTTATCTGTCGTGTGAAATTTTCTGAGACTGCAAGGTTTCTTATAAAGCTGGGTTTATTTATATTTGTTGTCCCCGAGGGGTTTGGTTCGCTTAGGGTTGGTGTTGGATTGAAGACAGATTGAAGTTTTATGGTGTGTATAGGCTTTTGCATAATAGGTTGTTCAATTTCTTCCATCTTCTTTAAGGGTGGGAATTCTTGATTATAATCTATGGCTTTAAATATCACTTCTGAACTGGTCTTTCCAAGGGTTGATAGTGGTATTACTTTGGGGTTAGTTGGAGTAAATGTCATAGACTTTATACATTTGTAAGTTTGTCGATTCCTTTGGTTAAAATCTATAGTGTTATTTGTTTTCGCTTTTAGTAAGGGGGAAGTTCGGTAAGGGTTAGTATAACCTCCCCCTATTTCCCGTTTTTTTTGTTGATTCTGTTTATAATAATTAGACTTGTAAACATGATTCGATATTGTGGTTTGTTCGCTTGCAGTACCTGCAGAACAGCTCTTGTGTATTGTTGGTTTTAGGTGCTAAGCAGCGGTTACTTTGGGGTTGAGAAGTTAATGAACGTTGCTTGAACCAACATTGTTCAGTATTATGGTTGTCTTTACGGCAAATAGTGCAATACCTATTTTGTCTAGCAGGTTGTATTTGGGAATGGTTTTTGTCTTCTCCTATCACTGAAAGTAACGTGTTTAATCATAGGTGGCCTTTGGGTTTTGTTTGGGGTAGTTTGAGCTTTCCATATATCTATTCTGGTGAGGACTAGGTGTTCTATCATATCTTGGCTTATATTTTGAGTTTTCATACGGGGATGGAGACCTTTCGTACCTGTGGTTATGATTTGAAATTTGGTTTGTAGTTAGGGTAGCTACTAAATTGGTTAGGGTGTTAACTTCTGTTTGTAGTTTATGGATGATGTTTTGTTCATATAAGGGTGTACTATAGGGTCTGTTTGCTGCAACCCTATTGTACCTTTCTTTGTTTTTCATTTGTGTTAGAACTAGCTGTTCTGTAATTTTTAAATTATTCTCTAGATCACTTAAGGTGTCGTTTTTAAGGCCTATAACTCGTTCACAGATTTCTGGTTTTTAGTCCCCTGTATGATAAAATGTATAATTTGCTTCTCCTGTATTGTGGGGTCATATCTTCGGCATGTTGTTAATATATCCAAAAAATAGGTTAGTGTTGGCTCGTTCTCTCCCTGTATTTTGTGTTCTAAAATAATTTGTAGACTCTGGGTTTGTGCTAATGGAGTGAAAGCCTCTATGAAACTTTTAGCAAGTTGATCCCATTGTATAACTTCCCCTCGTTGTTTTTGCTTGTAGTATTTGAACCAAGTTAGTGCTGTGCCTGATAAATGCGCTGGGAATAAATTAATTTTAGTGTTATCTGTCCATCTGTTTGAAGTTGCTGCCACTAGGAATTTGTCTAAAAAATCTTGTGGATTTTCACTCTGGAGACCTGTGTAAGTCCCAGCTGATATTAACGGAATGTTTTCCCCCATGGTTGCTGTGTTAGTTCTGTAAAGTAGTGTGAGTGGCTCGTAATGTTGTGCTAAGGTTGGGGGTGCTTGTGTCTTGATGTCCGCCTCAGGGTTATGTACTATGTCGTATAAATTTTTTCTCTGCACTAGAAAATCCTCGATTGTAGCTAGATCCTTATAGTTTTCCCTGTCCTCTTCACTTAGGTGAGTTTTTCGTGTAGTTAAATTATTAAATATGGTTTTAATATTAGGGTGACTTGCGCTTATACGTGTTAAGTTCTTAAGTGCCGCTAGGATAGGTCTGAGGTCTGCTACAGTGTCTGTGTCTCTAGATAGTATTCCATTTTCATTTAATATTTTTATTATGTCACTTTTTGAAGTCCTATATGTGTCTAATGGTATTAAATATTCATGTAGTATGGTTCCCATTTAATTATACATGTCCATTGACGTACCTCGTTAGTTTACTTGGCGTTACTCTAATTACGGGTTTGAAAATATTTTTGAGTTATTGGAAATTTAATTTGTCTTTTAGGTAAATGAGTGGTTTGTCACTGAAGTAGGCTATTTTAGTTAAATACTTTCTTATGAATATTATTTAGTTCTAATTTATACCTAGCCTATGAAACTATGTGCTTGCCCATGTGAGGAATTTGAATGCCAACCGAGTTTAGCGCCTCCACCATGTAAGTTTTGTAGGGTTGGTTTAGTTTAAGATTAAGGTTGTGACATATTTTGAGCAAGGGTTGCTGTGAGAGGATTTAATAATAGGTTAGATTGGCAGTACAAATACCCTCAAATGAACCAACACATTTATTTGTGACAACATTTCATTAAATTGATTAATTGATTGCGTCAATCGACATATTAAGCACAAAACTAAATGTCTTAATACTTTGAAGACATATTTAATATTAAATTATTCATTACAATTTATTTTGAATTTAATTCATTATAACATTTACTAGTAATTTTGTAGTGTTGCAATAATAATGAGTTCATGGACTAACATGAGAAACTTTCTTTAAATTAGCTAAACATTTACATGAATTTATATTTTCGAAATTGTGAACATTTAAATAGATATGGAATTGAAAATGATTAATGAACCCTAAAATATACTAAGTTCTTAAAATTACTTACATTTTATTTCACATCACACTTATTACGCCTAGAGATATTTTTCCGCACACGAACACAAACACTCCCGAACTTCACTTTTCGAATTCCCGGCCTCCACTTCCACCTCTCCTCCTTGTTCTTCAGTTTTTGATGTTCTTCTCCCGCCAGCTCATTGACCACGCCTCTGCCAAATCTCTCCATCATAATTGGTGAGTAACAATTTTCCATATCAGCATGGCTGTCCCTTACATTGTCGCACGGTTTTTACAAATAAGCATTTCCTGTTTGTTCACCATCGGCGTCTGGGCGGATGTGCGTATCTACTTACATCCGGAGGATGTTTGTCTCGAATTGCAATACGAGACTTCCTTTCCAGCAACTATCTGTACATCTATTCTATGAATTTTATTTTATTAATAATACATATGTCTTACAGTGTGCATGAGTGTTTCTTTTTATATTGGTACTAAAATAACATAGGAGCATTCCTTCTATCTTCTGAAGACGATTATAAGAAAAGTAATAGGTTATGGAATATAAAGATAATATTCCCATAACTGTAAGGATGGGATTACATTACCATCCCATTATCGTTCTGTTATGTAACAAATCTTTTACAGAAACTTTATTTGAACTCATTGTAAATATTTAATACTTTTGAAACGTTCTGTGTCACTAATAGAAAAGAATCCATTAGCATTTGAATATAAATAGCTCAGAGTTATTTCCTTTATAAACATTCTCGAGGAGGAAATTGCAATAATACTTTAGTTACTAAACATCATGGTAATTTTTCATGATGTTATTATTTTTTTTATTGTCAGTTAATGAAAATATTCGATTTTCATTTTAGTGGCTTTTATTATTTTAAATTATTAAATTAGATGGCCTAAAAATATCAAGAATAAAAATTGAGATAATAAAATGAAATTAAATGCATAGTAGCCTATACGGTACTGTATTTGGCATATGTTTATCACTGTCCCGAGTTAGCGAAAATATACTTCACCGGAAGTCTTTTTAACCGCAACAGGAGGTCTCGGAAGCGCGCCCCTCCCAAACTCGGAGCAAAGCATAAAAAAAACAACCACATGCCACTAGTGGGAAGAGACGCAAAGAGAGACAAAATTTCCAGTACATGATATAATTAGGTAGCAAACATTTTTACACAAAAATACAATAAAATGAATCCCCTTGCCTACAAAGTAAAATAAATATTTAAACTGCAGCCCCACGGTTGCACCGAGTACCTTACCAACTAAATAACAAAAATAAATAGAATTCCAACATTGACAGTAACATAATAAATAGCAATTTATTTATTTATTTATATACGGAGAACTCCATTTTACAGATAAGTACGAAACTAAGGCTGACACAAAAAAAGTGATCATAATCTAAGACGACATCAACGTTTCAAACTAATACAATATAATGGCAGCAGAACACACAAAATTATGTTGATTTGCATACAAGTTTTTGCTACATTTAGATTTGCCACAATATATTATCTCAGTATGATCAAAGACAGAGAGTTTACGCATCGATAAAGACAATATCAATAACAATATAATAGTAATAATGAAAAAAAAAAACAACAATAATAATAATAATATTAAAGAAAACAACAATAATAATATCAAAAACAACAACGATATAGCAAATAATTAACAATAATAAATGCTAATGTGAATACAATAACAATAAATAGCAAATTAGCAACAATTAATACTAGTATCAATACAAAATTTTGCTAGTATATAATAAAAGAATAATAACAATAATAGAACAAATGAAAGACAGAGAGTTTACGCATCGATAAAGACAATATCAATAACAATATAATAGTAATATTTAAAAAAGACAACAATAATAATAATAATATTAAAGAAAACAACAATAATAATATCAAAAACAACAACGATATAGCAAATAATTAACAAGAATAAATGCTAATATGAATACAATAACGATAAATAGAAAATTAGCAACAATTAATACTAGTATAAATTTAATTTGACTTATAAATAACCAAAATGAATAGAAATTTGGTATATAAACAACATAATAAATAGAAATTTGGCATATAAATAACAATAACTAGAAATTTGGTATATAAATAACATAATTAATAGAAATTTAGTATATAAATAACATAATAAATAGAAATTTTGTATGTAAATAACATAATAAATAGAAATTTGGTATATAAATAACATAATTTCAGGTACGGCATGTAGTAAATATAAAAATTTTAACTGGCAATTTTTTATGAACTGAGGGGAGGGAAAAGGTTGTAGAATTTCTAGGCCCACTATTTTTAAAAAGTAATTTTTGTTTCAAGTTTGTAACCGAAAAATTAAAAAAAAAAAATATTTAAAGCCGATTTTCGAAGGAGGCGGGGGCTTAGTTGCCTCCACGAATCCGAATTAAAGGTGAAATCCTCCCCTACAGATCATGTCCCTAAACTAAATAAATACTAGGTAGCTTAAACAATGGCCCTCCTCCAGATATAATATCTGGCAGCGCTCCATACAACCCAATCCTCTCAAGTTCAGTACAAGAAGAAGGAAAAAACATTTTGGATCCAACCTTGTTCAAGACGAATAGGAGCACAGACACTCCAGTTGGATGCCGGTACAGTAGCGCTGGCAGGGCGCGGGCATTCAATTTTGGTTTCAGTGCTGCTTGGGCAGACTCGCCGCACCAGTCCCGTTGACGGCACTCACGGGGACCCTATTGAATGCCAACATAACCGGTAGATAATCAGAAGAGTTTATGTTTATGTTATATAATTATGTTTGCCACAAAGTAAATATAAAATATTTACATTTAACAATCAAAAATAACAATCTGTAACTAACAGTACCTTTTAAGTATTGAAAAACTGTTTCCCGAAAATAACTCAAGACACCAAGTATTATAAGATACACTACTTGGTGACAATATTAAATATTACACACAAAACAAATTTTCAAACATTTAAACATTTACTTATAAGCTAAACCAGCCATAATAAATTATTCAGCTTGGTAACATTTACTTGTAACAATAATTCACTGTATTTTAATCATTCTATAATATTAATTGTAAGGTAGGCCTAATAATAATTATGTAATTTACAAATAGTAACAGTACATTATTTCCCAAATAACAATAATTAAATTATAATCCGTTCACGCTACTATAAGAAAAATAATTAATTAAACAATAAAATTGAAATCATGAATGTTTGCCACCCAATTTTGCACGCAACACAAAACACGAGGTAACAAAATTTGCAAAGTCTGTACCGTCTCGCTTACACTAAATAAAGACAAGGTGATTATTAAATAAATAATTTCCGTTCGCCGAACGGATCAAATAGAAAGCAATAGTGCAAAATATAAAATTTAACTGGCATAGATAATACTTTAACAATTTAGAACGTTACGAAAGACAGGATAGAGCACTTTACGACACGAAAACGTACATAAGGAAAAAAATTACAAAAATAAAAAAATAAACTACTTTTAACTAAACAACGAAAATATGTGTCTGAGTGGGAGAGAAAAAACCGCCAACCAAATTAAGTTAAGAGAGTGAAAGAGAAAATAATTACCTGCCGAAAGTAGTAGAATTAGCCAGCCATGGGCATCAGGACGAGCAGTCAACAGCCAGAGAATCACGTCACCTCTGCCGAACGTGTCCGACCGCTCCGAACAGTAGCCGCTGCCGGTAAACAGCTGGTCAGTAATCAGTCAAGGTCAACCACCTGACCTCGACCAATCAGTCCATCCAGGCAGAAAATAATCAATACGGTCACTCCCCCACCGACTGACAAAAGTGGCCGAGGTGGGAAAAATAATAGACAAAAATGTCCAAACTGAGCCCCGGCTCATCACGAAATTAAATTTATTGGTTAGAACTATTTTAAATTAAATAAACTATTCCAATTTAAATGAACTATTTTAAATTAAATAAACTATTTCAATTTAAATAAACTATTTATAAATAAGTATACTATTTAAATTTAAATAGACTGTTAAGTTAACATAAACTGTTTTGAATTTAAACCTGGTCACATAATTTTAAACCCTTTGAAAAATGAATATTATAGTTGTTGTTTGCAAAAAAATAACCACAGTGTGTATTTATTTGTTGAGTACTATGATATTGAACAGTAGTAGTATTGTTCTATTAAGATTCGCAATTAACTGGAACTACGCAGATAATTATGCCTCTAATAACTTATCCCTGGTGCGAACACTTATTGGTATTTACTGCACACAATCACACAAGTGTAAGCAGCAATGAATGAAACAAACAAAACACTGAACACGCCTAAATACGGGATTCATTTTAAATAGGTCACTATTATGATATTGGAAACTAAAATGAGATAGCATACATTAAGCAACGAGTCTTTCCATGTTTGAGAGACATGTTATATATTTGTATATACATACATGTACATATTTGAGGTATAAAAAAGTCAATTAAAGTAATTTTTTGGACATTTTTTATATATCATTACAAATTTTAAATTTATTTTTGTCTACTTGGTTTGTTGTGGTTCTAGACAAAGTGTAAATGAGTAGACATTATATAATAAAAGTAGTCCAATATCCGCAATGATAACAGTTTTATAAAGTGGAAACTCAGGCAGAATAATTTTGCTTTGTTAATTGTTAAAAAGGTTGTTAACCTGCAGAAGACTGCAAAGAGTTTAATTAGTTTACGGGAGTTGAACAGCTTAAAACAAAACCTGTTTTATTCAACGAGATATGTGGAATTTCTTTATGTAAGAATAAACAAAGTAAATATATCAAAGGCACAACCTGTAAAATGGAAGCTATTAACTTTTAATACATTTTAATATTAGAACATATTCACGTTATTACAGTAAAAGTGTTGTCCTTGCTGTCCTTGGTATTTGCTATAATTACAAAATTTAATATTTTTTATGTTATAAAAGATGTAAATAATGTTTCAAGTGAAGGCTAAAATACATAATGATTTACTACATTGCTGATAATAAATAAAATACATTTAGTATTGTGCACCATTACAAAACATTTCAGAGGTTTACATATTTTTGTGAACCGTCAATCCTGGATTAAATGCATCCGAATAAAAACATATAAAAATAAATGTTGGTAGTTTAGTATTATCCAAAGGATATATAGTTTCCCTAACTAATACTTGTTATTGCTCGAAATAAGTAGGTTTAGATTAGGTTATCATAAACTCGTTTACAAGTAGTACCAAAGTTAAGATTACGTTAATAATATTAAGATATTTTTTTCTTTCTTCCTCAAGATAGTACCTATAATCAAACTCAGATTCACGTGAGCGCTCGTAATAATTAATTTTAAATTCTTCTATTTATAATACGTCCATATTGTGTACCTATTCATATGATAACGAGTAGTAGATAGGGAAGGAGTGGCTTCCATATAATACCAAAACTACTTCTATTTATCCTACTATTCATTCCATGTGAACCGGTTTTTTTAGATTATTAGGGTATACATTAGTTTTAGATTTAAAATTAGTGCATTTGATGCTTAGGTGTACTTGCATACATAGAATCTTTTTCACAATAATATTTGTTAAACTGTGAAATGAGCTAGTCAGTTTTTCAGACCCAAAAAACCAGTTAACTATGATAATATCTCTTTTTGCGTGAAGCATATTTTCCCTATATCCTGTAGTTCAGCCTTCTTGGAGATGGTGTTGTGCTCATTGTAATTATCAGCTGGTGGAGGGAGTTGCCAAATGTTAAAAACAAATTGCGGAAACAAAAAAGAAACTGCTCTACGAGAATTTTGGTTATAGTCCTTTAAGATACCATTCGTAGGACCAAATACGAATCTGCAGAACACCTAGATATTCAAGGTTAAAAGTAATAAAATTGCCATGAACTTATACTAGTTCCGTTGATATTACCTGTGTAAAAGACCATATCACGTTAAATTGGAACGTACCCACGTGAAAATACAATACTATAAATACAATTGTGAGTCAAAAAACATGTTAAAAAAAAGAAAGATGTATAAAATAGGACAGTAAACATTTTTTATTTTTATTCGTGTACTAATACGTTAATTAAAAAGGAAAAAGAGAAAATCAAGCAAACACAATCTAAAAAATATTACAAGCTTAATGCAGTGAGACGGATGAAAGTTGTAATACAAAACTCGTAAACCGGTTTGGCCTGCAGATCGAATAAAATATCCACACAGGTAACTCACAACTACTGGGATTTATTCGGATTCTTGTTTAAAACTTTAATACATATCGTATTTTATACGTACCTTATACGATAAGCCTCGTGTAACAAATCCATCAAGAGGTTGGAATTGAAGATGCGAATAAAGCTTCTCCAACTCTATTATTGTGGAGTCACACTTCTTCCGGCGGAAATGGGATCATCTTCGCAGTTATTGCGTTCTTTAGATTTGGCTAACTTCTACAGCCGTTCGATATCATCTTCA
Organism: Homalodisca vitripennis; assembly: GCF_021130785.1. Lineage (NCBI taxonomy): Eukaryota > Metazoa > Arthropoda > Insecta > Hemiptera > Cicadellidae > Homalodisca > Homalodisca vitripennis. The sequence continues at coordinate 28,806 of NW_025780499.1, read as the reverse complement.
TATTTTCTTTCATCTAGTGCTGAAAACATTTCCAATCCTACAATACCGTGTACGTGAATGTTTAACTGTAATATTTGGTTTGAAAAAATGTAACAAGGATTTGATCTGTTTGAATATGTGGTCTAACGTTAAAACTTATATACCTGGGATAATAGATTAGACGTTTCAACTATTATTAATATGATTGGTGCATTTTGAATTATTTCAATCTAAACATTAATAATATATTGCTTCACAGCGCGTTTAATGTATTGCATATGCAATTAAACATTGTACTGCTTGAATGAATATATAAGGGTCATAAATTAGATACAAGAATGCTCTTCTAAAACCGTAGTTTGAACATTGTGAATATCTTCTTTTTCTAAAAATATATCCACTTCTAGAACACAACAATTATTTATTTGTTTTGTTAGCCACATTACTGATAAGTTATTGATACAGATAGAATTTTGCATATAATTATTAACTGTTGGTAATACAATGCTAGTTTCCTATTATAAATATTATTTAAAATTGTCGTTAGGTTAATTCTGAAGTTTTGTCACGAGCTACTTATGACGATCAAAGGTCTAATTTTGTAAATGTGTGGGCTTTGTTCAAAGAGCTTAAAACCAGGTTTACTGAAGGAATGGGGTGGGCATCTGTTTTCAACTGTGCATTAACCTTCCCGAGATCAGCTACCATTCTGTCGCTTCCATCTTTATTTTTCACTAAAAATACTGGGCTTGCATATTCTGTGTAATCCTGACATTCCTCTAATATTTTTGCTTGTACTAAATCGTCCCAATAATTTGTTTAATTTTTTCCCTTTCTGTTTTACTCTGCCTATACGGTGGTGAGTTTACAGGTTTCGTATTCGGTTTTTAATTCTAGTTTAACAGGAGGTATGTTTTGCAGGAGTTAAATTGATTACCATTGTTGTAAATATGTGTCTGTATTTTTGTAAAACGTCAAGGACTTTTTTGTGTTCTTGGAGGGTTAGATCTGGTGGGATATCAAATGCTATGCCGTCCTTATCTGTCAATATTGTTTTTCCTGTGTCACTTGTAGTGGGATGGTGTTCCAGGGTAGGCTGTGCTTCAAGAGTTGGGTAATGTATTTGTCCTATCGTAGTATGTGCAGGTATCCTTTTTGGAAAATTTGATGTATTATAAATATTTACAATTGTATCCGTACCATCTTCCCCTTCTGAAAGATATGCATGACATTTCTTTTTTATTCTTAGATTCCTATCTGTTTCGATGGCTGTTCGAGACTCTATACCTTTTAAGGAGCTAATCCTAATATGCTGATGTGGTGCTATAATTATGTCTTGTGGGGCTGTTACCTCTGTTACTTGCTGTACTTCTAATTCCTGTGAGTTTTTAAAATTCTTGATATCTAACTGCCATTGTTCATTCATAGGTATTATGTGTTCAATTTGATGTTTGGTAATTTTCATTTATTTATTTTTATAGTTTAACTCCACGCAGTTCTGAAATAGGAATATGTTTCCTACCAATATAGGGCTGTTTAGATCAGGTGTCACATAAAAGGTGTCTTCAAGTATTACTTTGCCAATTTTTGTGGCGATCTTTGCTGAACCCAAAACTGTTAATGGTATACCGTTAGCCGATATCAACGAGGGTATGTTGCTAGTATTTAATTTTGTTTCACAAACTAGGTCTGCTCTAATAATGTATATGTTACATTCTGTATCTATAATGCAGGGTACTGGATGTCGAGGGTTTGTGGTCAAGGCTACGTCTATTGTTAGGACAGGTATCTTCTTCGTGGTTTTATTTTCGCAATTAAATATGAGTTCATAAATATCCTCTAATAATAATTTTTTATTTGTCCTCGGTCTGTGTATCCTGTCTTGCGTTATTTCTTGAAAGTTAGTACAATCTATCATATTCTGTTTCTTCTGTTGCTTTATGTGATTTAAAATCTGTATATTGTCTATGTCAATGGTTTCTTCCAATCCAGTACGTGTGTTTACCTCCTCCATTGTACTACAATCTGGGTCCTGTTTTACGTGCGCTACTTCCCTTTAATATGCTAGGTTGTATCTGTCGTGTGACATTTTCTGAAACTACAAGGTTTCTTGTAAGCTGGGCTTATTTAAATTTGTTGTCCTCGTGGGGGGTTTGGTTCGCTTAGAGTTGGGGTTGGATTGAACACAGATTGAAGTTTTATGGTGTGTATAGGCTTTTGCATAATAGGTTGTTTCAATTTCTTGCATCATCTTTAAGGGTGGGAATTTTTTATTATAATGTATGGCTTTAAATATCACTTCTGAACTGGTTCTTTCCAGGGGTTGATAGTGGTAGTACTTTGGGGTTAGTTGGAGTAAATGTCATGGACTTTTTACATTTGTAAGTTTGTCGATTCCTTTGGTTAAGATCTATGGCGTTATTTGTTTTCGCTTTTGGTAAGGGGGAAGTTTGGTAAGGGATAGTGTGACCTCCGCCTATTTCCCGTTTTTTTTGTTGATTCTGTTTATAATAACTAGACTTGTAACATGATTCGATATTGTGGTTTGTTCGCTTGCAGTACCTGCAGAACAGCTCTTGTGTATTGTTGGTTTTAGGTGCAAAGCGGTTACTTTGGGGTTGAGAAGTTAATGAACGTTGCTTGAACCAGCATTGTTCAGTGTTATGGTTGTCTTTACGGCAAATAGTGCAATACCTATTTTGTCTAGCAGGTTGTGTTTGGGAATGGTCTTGTCTTCTCCTATCACTGAAGGTAACGTGTTTAATCATAGGTGGCCTTTGGGTTTGTTTGGGGTAGTTTGGGCTTTCCATATATCTATTCTGGTGGAGGACTAGGTGTTCTATCATATCTTGGCTTATATTTTGAGTTTTCATACGGGGATGTAGACCTTTCGTACTTGTGGTTATGATTTGAAATTTAGTTTGTACTTAGGGTAGCTACTAAATTGGTTAGGTTGTTAACTTCTGCTTGTAGTTTATGGATGATGTTTTGTTCATATAAGGGTGGTCCTATAGGGTTTGTTTGCTGCAACCCTATTGTACCTTTCTTTGTTTCTCATTTGTGTTAGAACTAGCTGTTCTGTAATTTTTAAATTATTCTCTAGAACACTTAAGGTGTCGTTTTTCAGGTCTATAACTCGTTCACAGATTTCTGGTTTTAGTCCTTGTATGATAAAATGTATAATTTGCTTGTCCTGTATTGTAGGGTCATATCTTCGGCATGTTGTTAATATATCTAAAGAATAGGTTAGCGTTGGCTCGTTCTCTCCCTGTATTTTGTGTTCTAAATTCATTTGTAGACTCTGGGTTTGTGCTAATAGAGTGAAAGCCTCTGTGAAACTTTTAGCAAATTGATCCCATTGTATGGCTTCCCCTCGTTGTTTTTGCTTGTAGTGTTTGAACCAAGTTAGTGCTGTGCCTGATAAATGCGCTGGGAATAAATTAACTTTAGTGTTATCTGTCCATCTGTTTGAAGTTGCTGCCACTAGAAATTTGTCTAAAAATCTTGTGGATTTTCGCTCTGTAGACCTGTGTAAGTCCCAGCTGATATTAAACGGTATGTTTTCCCCCATGGTTGCTGTGTTAGTTCTGTCAGGTAGTGTGAGTGGCTCGTAATGTTGTGCTAAGGTTGGGGGTGCTTGTGTCTTGATGTCCGCCTCAGGGTTATGTACTGTGTCATATAAATTACGAGTAGTTCTCTGCGCTAGAAAATCCTCGATTGTAGCTAGATCCTTAGTTTTCCCTGTCCTCTTCACTAAGGTGCGTCTGTCGTGTAGTTAAATTATTAAAGTTGGTTTTAATATTAGGGTGACTTGCGCTTATACGTGTTAAGTTCTTAAGTGCCGCTAGGATAGGTCTGAGGTCCGCTACAGTGTCTGTGTCTCTAGATTTTATTCCATTTTTATTTAATATTTTTACTAGTTCACTTTTGGAAGTCCTGTTTGTGTCTGATGGTATTAAATCTTCATGTAGTATGGTTTCCATTTAATTATACATGTCCATTGACGTACCTAGTTAGTTTACTTGGCGTTACTCTAATTACGGGTTTGAAGATATTTTTGAGTTATTGGAAATTTAATTTGTCTTGTCTTGTACAGGTGAATGAGTGGTTTGTCACTGAAGTAGGCTATTTTAGTTAAATACTTTCTTATGAATATTATTTAGTTCTAATTTATACCTAGCCTATGAAACTATGTGCTTGCCCATGTGAGGAATTTGAATGCCAATCGAGTTTTAGAGCGCCTGCACCATGTAAGGTTTTTAAGTTTAGTTTAGTTTAAGATTAAGGTTGTGACATATTATGAGCAAGGGTTGCTGTGAGAGGATTTAATAATAGGTTAGATTGGCAGTACAATACCCTCAAATGAACCAATACATATTTTATTTGGTATTTTATCTCATTAAATTGATTAAACATTTTAATTAACAATTGATTGCGTCAACCGACATATTAAGCACAAATTTTAATACCTTAATACTTTGAAAACATGTTTAATATTAAATATTCATTACAATTTATTTTAATTTAATTCGCAATAACATTTATTAGTAATGTTGTAGTTTTGCAAAAAATATGAGTTCATGGACTAACATGAGAAACTTTCTTTTAAAATTCCTAAACATTTACATGAATTTACATTTTCGAAATTGTGAACATTTAAATAGATAAGGAAATGTAAATGATTAATGAACCTTGATATATACTAAGTTCCTAAAATTACTTACATTTTATATCACTTCACACTTATTACGCCTAGAGATATTTTTCCGCACACGAACACAAGCACTAGCACTCCCGAACGTCGCTTTTTCCCAATTCCCGTCCTCGACTTCCTCCTCTCCTCCTTGTTCTTCAGTTTTGATGTTGTTCTCCCGCCAGCTCATTGACCACGCCTCTGCCAAATCCCTCCATCATAAATTGGTGAGTAACAATTTTTTCATATCAGCATGGCTGTCCCTTACATCGTCGCACGATTTTTTATAAATAAGCATTTCCGCTGCTTGAAAAAGCATTTTCCTGTTTTGTTCATCATCGGTGTCTGGGTGGATGTGCGTATCCAGTTACATCCGGAGGATGTTTGGCTCGAATTGTAATACAAGACTTCCTTTCCAGCAACTATCTGTACATCGATTCTATGAATTTTGTTTTACTAATAATTACATATGTCTTACAAACGTAATTTATAAAAATGTTGTAAATTGCAAAATATTTTAGGTAACTTTTCTAATATTTCTGTTTATATACACTTTTTGGATTTCAGCGAATACTTATATAAAAGAATTAGCGGCATTGGCATAGCCGTTCTCAAGATTAGCGCTAAGCAACACGTTTTGCGCTTCATTGATATTATTATAAGAATTAAAAGTGTGTTTTACTTATTACGACAGATATATAAAGAACGAAAGATAAGACCGCAGTCAATAAGCTAATTAAAGATTAATAAAAATTATTATTCTAAAAATTCAAATTGAAAAAGGTGGGTTAAAGCTGTGATAATGAAGGAAAATTGCCATCATTCAGATTTTCATTTAATTACAATAAATGTTTGTATTGAACTCAAAATTATATCGCCATTACCAACTGTTGGTTTTATCGTCAGAAATAACAACAGACTGACTCTAACCCTGCAAAACTAATGCGCATTCACTTTTCTGGTTCCCAAGTTCTGGTACCCAAGTTTAGTACAAGCTTGGAAACATTGGGATTTGGTTATCTCCTTTGATGCGGATTGCTTGGACGGCCAGAGTTTGTAATACAATGACTGGTTTTGAGACGTCTACACTGACTTCTGGATCTTTAAATTAGGCTTTCTTCGCTCATAGCTGTGACTTATAGTTTTGTGCTGTAATTTTTTTAGTTATGTTGTTTATTTCCTTCTATTATCTCAGTATCGTCCAAACTGCAGTGAGATTTTAAGTCTTTAAATTACATTTCTTAGATTATAGCTCTGACTTTTGTGTCATACTTTTTTTAATTACGTTGCTTTTTTTCTTATTTTATCTCAGTATCGTCCAAAATGCAGTGAGTTTTTGTTTTTGAGTGAGTTACCATATCCCCTTTTCATCCCCTCACGTATTAGATTCTCATCTCTCTATTTATGCCTCTCTCTATCAGTTTAGATTGGTATGGAACAATATTTTTGGTTTTACTGGAAATTATTAAATATGTTATAAGATATACGTTTTTCAGTTTTGGATCGTAATGTTTTTAAGAATAAAGAATATACTTGAGTCTACTTCAAAATTCAATTAAATACAAAGAATTAATTATTCAATAATGTTGACCAGACAGATCCACACCATCGACGAGCCTTAAACATGGATTAAAACAACAGAAATTTTAAATGAACATTAATCTATAATGCGCAAAAAGCGTACTTTCCAATTAGAAAACTATATTTAAAAAGAAGTGGTGGTTCTTGGTACATTTAGAGCGGTATACTTAAGTAATAAGTATTATTAAATGCCGATAATGGCGCCCAACATACTATTTTGCGGTACAGTAGAAGCTCTTGTAGAACCTTAATCTGGAAGTGAGAGCGAATTAAAGAGGACTCCCAGCATATAATGGAAACAAGGACCTCATTGTAGATCTGTTGAACCGTAATCGTGGAGGTGATTCTCGTGTAAAGAGAACCTCCAGCATAATGGTGAAAAAAGGACCTCACTGTATGAATGAATGGGGGGGGGGCGGAGTTAAAGGATATGAAGAGATACAGCTGATGCAGAAAGCTTCAGTAGTGTGTAAAAACAGAATAAAAAAGCTCTTCCCAGATTATAAATTGAAACAATCCCTTCTATTTTATTTATATTGAAGACAAAATTAAGAAATTAAAAGCAGCAATCTAAATAACGTACACAAATGTAGCTGAACTCTAAATTTGTATCTATATACTGTATAACCGGAAAATAACAATGTACCAAGGTCGAATTAATTGTAAAAGTTATAGTAAAGAAGCTATTCAGACTTTTTCATGGAGAAATCTATATGATCCATGAACACACTTTTAAAATCTTGATTTTGGCACCCAAAGCTACTGTAAATATTTAAGACAATTTGCGATTTAGAATTATTATCTTGTTTTGATTGAAGATCTATACCTATTTGAAACAAAGTAAATTTTAACTTTTTTGGCACCTGTACCCTTTGGAGATTCTTTAAACGCTCCTTGGCTGATTAGCTCATATCTGGGATCGTTCCAGGGTCGATTTAATGAAAGTCGGTTTTAACAATCATGACAATATTAAGAAACCGTGAATTGGCCCCAGGATATAAAGCAAACTATTAGCACAAGGTTCAGTATACAACGTTGTTCATCCATAAGCACACTATTTTGATCATAATAAATCCTGGACGGCTTGGTTAGCGCAGCATCTCAAAGTGGGAAATGACTTAATACTCACACAAAAACTCGGATAATAACCCCACTATATGAGAAAAGAGAGAAGTCTACAACAAACAGATACTCACTGTTACATACCGTTAGCTAGAAAGCACTATACGTGCACTATTACAATTCTTAGGCAGAGGAATAGTATGCTTTATAAACAATTGAGTTGGTGAAGTAAGCGATACAAAAACTAAAAATAATACTCTGTATCCGAGGCTTATTTTGGCTAATAAACAATCGAGTTGGCGGAGTAGTGCTCCACAAAACCAAAAATACCTGGTAGTAGAGGCCTATTTTAGTTAATAAACACTCGAGTTAGTGGAGTAGCTCTCTACCAAACCAAAACTAATACCTTGTAGTAGAGGCCTATTTTGGCTAATAAAACACTCGAGTTAGTGGAGTAGCTTTCTACCAAACCAAAAATAATAACTTGTAGTAGAGGCCTATATTTGGCAAAATAAAACACTCGAGTTAGTGGCGTAGCTCTCTACCAAACCAAAAATAATAACTTGTAGTAGAGGGCCTATTTTGGCAAATAAACACTCGAGTTAGTGGCGTAGCTCTCTACCAAACCAAAACTAATACCTTGTAGTAGAGTCCTATTTTGGCTAATAAAACACTCGAGTTAGTGGAGTAGCTTTCTACCAAACCAAAAATAATAACTTGTAGTAGAGGCCTATTTTGGCTAATAAACACTCCAGTTAGTGGAGTAGCTTTCTACCAAACCAAAAATAATAACTTGTAGTAGAGGCCTATTTTGGCAAATAAACACTCGAGTTAGTGGAGTAGCTCTCTACCAAACCAAAAATAATAACTTGTAGTAGAGACCTATTTTTGGCTAATAAACACTCCAGTTAGTGGAGTAGCTCTCTACCAAACCAAAAACTAATACCTTGTAGTAGAGGCCTATTTTGGCTAATAAACACTCGAGTTAGTGGAGTAGCTTTCTACCAAACCAAAAAATAATAACTTGTAGTAGAGGCCTATTTTGGGCTAATAAACACTCCAGTTAGTGGAGTAGCTTTCTACCAAACAAAAAATAATAACTTGTAGTAGAGGCCTATTTTGGCAAATAACACTCGAGTTAGTGGGCGTAGCTCCTCTACCAAACCAAAAATAATACCTTGTAGTAGAGGCCTATTTTGGCTAATAAAACACTCGAGTTAGTGGCGTTGCTGTCCACAAAACCAAAACATAATACCTTGTAGTAGAGGCCTATTTTAGCTAATAAACACTCCAGTTAGTGGAGTAGCTCTCTACCAAACCAAAAATAATAACTTGTAGTAGAGGCCCTATTTTGGTTAATAAACACTCGAGTTAGTGGAAGTAGCTCTCTACCAAACCAAAAATAATACCTTGTAGTAGAGGCCTATTTTGGTTAATAAACACTCGAGTTAGTGGAGTAGCTCTCTACCAAACCAAAAATAATACCTTGTAGTAGAGGCCTATTTTGGTTAATAAACACTCGAGTTAACTGGAGTAGCTCTCTACCAAACCAAAAATAATAATACCTTGTAGTAGAGGCCTATTTTGGCAAATAAACACTCGAGTTAAGTGGAGTAGCTTTCTACCAAACCAAAAATATAACCTGTAGTAGAGTCCTATTTCGGCTAATAAACACTCCAGTTAGTGGAGTAGGTCTCTACCAAAACCAAAACTAATACCTTGTAGGTAGAGGCCTATTTTGGCTAATAAACACTCGAGTTAGTGGCGTTAGCTCTCTACCTAAACCAAAAATAAATACCTTGTAGTAGAGGCCTATTTTGGCTAGTAAACACTCGAGTTAGTGGAGTAGCTTTCTACCAAACCAAAAATAATACCTTGTAGTAGAGGCCTATTTTGGCTAATAAAACACTCGACTTATAGATTAGTAACCTACAAAACTAATTGTTTAATATAAAAACGAATCAGATTGAAGTGTATTATTACCTTGAATCTTTACATTGAATCTTATTTACACACAAGTAATAACGTGAATTTAATTCCTGTCTCTACCTGTAGTTACTGGTCTCAAATGTTGTTGACGCACTCACACATTTTTCATTAAATTATAATCTATGGATGTTTTCCAGCTAGGTCTCAAATGGAATATCTGGGATATGTAAAAATAAACCAACCGAGAAATAATACTACACACTATTTGGCAAGCAAATAAATTCTCTCTAAGCTACATTAATCCATGTTAAAAAAACTAAATACTTATACTCGTCCAAAATACACCTGGTTGCTTTCGGTTAAAATACTTATGAGCTAGCAAAATAGTATGACCTTTATAAATACTGATAAAATATCTAGTTTAATATTATTTCTATATTATGTTACCTTTATCGTTTGAATTTTCGTGAGATACAAAGAACGCGATGTTATCCGTGTCCGTAAACACATTAAGTCATTCAAGAAATTTAGAGCTTCAATGGCATTAGTACTGTTTCTAAAAGAAACGATACAAGCTTCTAATATAGTTTTAAAATTGCATATTCTGGCATCGTGATTGTACTGTAATAAGAAAGTTTTTATAATTGCTTCTTATCTTGTTTTTTTTTATTGCTTGTTAAATATTATAAAATATGTATTTATTGCTTGTTATTATATATTATAAGATACTTTATTACTTGTTGAAACTTCATATTCTACTGCAAGTTAGATTTAAATTATACACGCATACATATATTATACGCACACACGCACACCTCACGCCCCCTTCGCACCCACCCACCCCCTACACACACACATAAATCGTTGCTGTGATTATTGCCATATTTGTAATTGTTCATATAGTTGGTGTTATTTATTTATTGCTTGTTATCTTTAAATATATTATTTCTTGTTGTACTGTATTATAAGATAATTTATTTCTTGTTGAATCGGATTTAACATTTGTTGTAAAATGGTGTATGCCGTCTATAAATAAATAAATAAAATGATTCGTGATGGTCCATCTCCGAGTTCTATATAGCTTATTTTTATTATGGGACTTATTGGTGTTGCATTCATTTAAATTTTATATTTATAATACATTTTAAAAAGGTTATTGCCTGAAATTTAAAGTGTTCGGAATACATTTTTTCAGTGTTCTTCCAATTAAACTATTTAAATTATGAATCATAAATTTGTTTATATTTAAATTAATTTACCATTGTTATAATAATGTTCTAAAAAATACACATAGTATTTTAATACATGTTCTTATTACACAAACGACAACATCTCGGCATATATTACTGTATTACAGACACAGATATGATTAAATTTTTTTAAAAAATTATAGTACAAAATTATTAGCTTCTATTGTATCTTCATATGTTGCTCATTCAAATTTTATCTGTTTTTATGTAAATTAATTCTTTAAAAATATTTTATTAAAAAAGTACTGTATTTATATGTAGATTTTTTACAAAAGTATATAATCTCTCAAAACTTGAATAATTCTTCGCGCAGAGTTTATAAAGAACTTTGGCAATAATATATAAGTATCCTCCTGCCCACTACGTACAATATGTGATATTATAGTAGAAAGTTTTACCATCGTTACATCTATATTGAGGAGCACAATCGTATCTTATGAGGAAAGTTGTACAGTCAAGAATCAATAAAAGTAGCTTCTTTATTTAAAATTATTACTATTATATTATTGGAAAAAATCAATACCGACACTTTCTGTGGTATCGTGGCACGTCCACCTGAAAACAGAAACATCAGAAATGAATGCTCGTGGATGGAGGTAAAGATTAGATTTTTCCCACTTACGTTACAGCTGTTTTAAATATTATATATTACTAAGGGTTTCCTCGTTTATTAATTTTATATTTGTAGCCAAATTAAATACAATATTTACTACAATGTTTATTAGTTCAATATAATGTTTACTTGGCGAATATTTGCTAACCTTATGTGTTATGCACTTAACCAAAGTTTTAAAAAATCTCCCTTTGGGTGATTATGCCTTGGGTACATCCGACTTCATGAAAAGAGTTTTAGCCAAGTAATTTTTAATCAATTTTACGCTACTCTTGTAACGCAAGGGGTTTTATACTATTATTTTTTTGGTAACTGAGTAAGAATCGAAGGAGACAACGGACACTAAAACTGACTTAGCAACAAACAATATAAATATAAAAAAGTCACATTTGAAATTAATTTGATTATCTTTAAAGTAAATTTTTTATGAGGACAACTGGCTAACTGGCCAGAACACTGAAGTCCACTGGAAGACCTTAGTGGAGTATGTGCCTTCCATTCCATCAAAGTAAACTGAAAGGATAGCAGTGAACGGAATGGTTCATGGAGTTGATAAACTGAACCAACCTACTCGGTTGCTATATAGACCGAGTTTAGGTAACTTGAAGGTCTATATCATCATCAATTCGTCATTCACGGGTATTTAGCGCGGGACTTTAGTATAGATCTAGCTCTTGGTAAGTTTTAGCCTTTACATCCGTCTGATTAGGACATTAACGATCACAGATCTCCTGTCATACACGAGTACTTTGCGTGGGACCTTAGTCTAGAGTTCTTAGTTAGACTGGGCCTTACATCCACCTGATAAAGACATTCACGATCACAGATCTCCTATGTCATACACGAGTACTTAGCGCGGGGCCTTAGTCATTCTAGAGTTCTTAGTAATATTGGGCCTTACATCCACCTGATAAAAATATTCACGATCACAGATCTCCTATGTCATACACGAGTACTTAGCGTGGGACCTTAGTCTAGAGTTCTTAGTTAGACTGGGCCTTACATCCACCTGATAAAAGATATTCACGATCACAGATCTCCTGTCATACACGAGTACTTAGCGTGGGACCTTAGTCTAGAGTTCTTAGTTAGACTGGGGCCTTACATCCACCTGATAAAGATATTCACGATCACAGATCTCCTGTCATACACGAGTACTTAGCGTGGGGACCTTAGTCTAGAGTTCTTAGTTAGACTGGGCCTTACATCCACCTGATAAAGATATTCACGATCACAGATCTCCTGTCATACACGAGTACTTAGCGTGGGACCTTAGTCTAGAGTTTCTTAGTTAGACTGGGCCTTACATCCACCTGATAAAGATATTCACGATCACAGATCTCCTGTCATACACGAGTACTTAGCGTGGGACCTTAGTCCTAGAGTTCTTAGTTAGACTGGGCCTTACATCCACCTGATAAAAGATATTCACGATCACAGATCTCCTGTCATACACGAGTACTTAGCGTGGGACCTTAGTCTAGAGTTCTTAGTTAGACTGGGCCTTACATCCACCTGATAAAGACATTCACGATCACAGATCTCCTATGTCATACACGAGTACTGTACTTAGCGCGGGGCTTTAGTCTAGAGTTCTTAGTTAGATTGGGCCTTACATCCACCTGATTAGGACATTCACGATCCACAGATATCCTACGAACTTCAGTAGGCGGAAAACACTGACTATCAAGGAATAAATAAATCATAATGGGTCATAATATCGTAATATCTCTTTGGTTGTTTTCATCATCTCTTTTTAATGAATGGTAACATGACAAAACCCATCATCCTGTTATTGCTATGTATTATGCTGACTATAAGGTTATTAATTAGTGTTGTGTTAAAATTATACTTGCTTGGAGGCTCATGGGCAAAGTCGTAAAAAATATATGAACTATCGGATTAAACCAACTACAAGGCTATGAGGGCTGTGCGGGCAGGCATCCTCTGCGGGAATCGGGTGATTAAATTTCAGTACTAGGGCTTATCTTATATTTATTCTTTTTATTTACAAGGTCTGGATTCGGCTTGACCTTTTGAGGTCCGGTTTGCGCCGCTTTCTTCTGCTCAAAGAGCGCTGTAATGTTATGTACAACTCGACCTTTTGGTTGTATTGAAAATGTGTAATATTTCTTTAAAAGGCAGTGAGAATTAATTGATTTTAGTACCAGGGCTTATCTTATCTTTATTTTTTTTATTTACAGGGTATCAGTTTAATCTCGATCCGGCCTGACCTTTTGAGGTCCGGCGCTTTCTTCTGCTTAACAAGCGCTGTAGTTTTATGTAAAACTCGAACTTTAATTGTTGAAACTTAAAATGATTAATATTCTCTAAAGAACATATCTCTGATGGGACTAAAACCAGAACATTGATAAAAATGTGGATGTTTTAGTATAATGTTTGATAAACTTAATATTTGTGTATTTTTATCTGTACTCGTTCAGCAACTGGGAGCCCGGTTCCCTACTTAATTGACAACAAGTATTTCTTCATAACCAAATCCAGACGATGGTATAAATAATGTTTGCAGAGGAGCAGGAAAGAATGAGAACAAACAACTAAAGGAGCTCAAGATAATCGCGGTATATCGCGCTCTGTGATAAACCGTTTTTGCCATCTTGTGGTGTAATAGGCCAATAAAGTAAAATGGTGCAATAACAATTCATATCTTTCGGCCGAAAGGCACCATTTTTTGGACACGGGACGAAGATTATATTTTTTGGATCTAAACCTCCTTCCTTAGTTTATAGCCAACTCTGAGTACCTGTGCATAGACATTAATAACAAGTATTATGTACCTGTTGCTCATAATGTACCTCACCGATAAAAACAGAGTTTTTAGGATTATCTTTACGCTTTTTAATATAAATTAAAACACAAAATGGCGTGTACATAACACAAAATTGTACAATTATTGAGGTTAGCACTCTCCTACACCTAAAATAACCAACCATGTATAATTTTGACCACTATAACAATTAAATAGGTATTAGTAAGTAATTTGTAAAAGAATATATACTAAATATAATTGATATTTAAACCACTTTCAGCCCTACCTCCCGGAATGGTTCTAGGCCTGTGCAACCAGTGACGTGCACAGGACGACGCACAACGAGGTATGAAATAGTGTCATGAAGTAATTTTGTATAAATATAAGAGTAATCTACTTATCAGTAGATTACGAGCAATTCGGGAACGCGATCGTTATAAAAAAAGTTGGTGAGGGGTAATATTATCAGTCGGGGAACCTTAATTAAAAACTTTAAATAATAATCAATCGAATCAGTAATAATTATCATGGTGTGATCACGCTTAAGTGCAACGTACAATTTCTACAATTTTCCAAAAATTAAATCATTATAAAACCATTGTTTAAAAAAGTTTACAATTACTTGATAAAGATAATTAATTATTTAAGACCGGAAAATTTGTAATGGATCTTATTACTGTGCTATTAAAAGTGAGGTGTTTTATTTATTATAACATTACTCAGAGAGCTTTTTGTTCTTGTTGTGACGGCCCATTAAGAAAGCCCCTGACCAATTTGACACTGTGAGGTTAATATTATTATTTACCAGTGAAGTACTACAGTATTTATATTGTAGTACTACCAACCAACGATTCTTCATTGTTCCTAACAGTAAAATGTAAGTACTATTACTTTACAAAATATCTACCGTCACCTAAATTATTAAAAGGAAATAAAGGAACAGTGATTAATTATATATTTATTTAGTAAGATATAAGTCCAAGTAATAGTTTGCTCGGAATATTCTAGTTGATCTCAACTGAGTTGTTAAGCGGAAGTAGCCCGATACCCGTGGCAGCTTTAGCTGCAGCTGGCTGAGGAATTTGCTGATTCTGCTGACTCCAAGCCTGTGTCTGGCCAAGTTGTGTCGTTTCTAGACTCTGTTACGCCCACAAGTAAATCGTTTTGGGAGCAGCACCGTACGGAGTCTAGTCCGCCATTTTAATAAAAATTTGTAGCGAAAAAGTATGTGCGTGGAGTGAGTTGATCGCCGGTACTCGAACGTAACGCGTCGCTCCGTGTTTGCCCTTCCCTCTAAAAATCTAAACTTTTTAACCTACTGTTTCGCTGATGAATGATTAATATATTTTAAAAGTACAGTTTAGGGAATGTGAATAGTATCGTAATAATTATTAATGTGAAAGATTAAATTAAAATCAGACTTTTGCGGCCAACTAGTTTTCTGATTATCTAATTCCCAAGTCCGTCTCGTCCGTTACAAGTGTGTGTCAGGTGTGAAGGTGCGGTTCAAAAGTCCGTGATTAAATTGTTTCCACGTTTCTGCGAGTCCTACGGAGCTGAGAAACCCTGTGGAGATGGGACTGCGGATCATCAGCGATTCCAGTAAGTAAAAAATAATCTATTACGCTTAACCTAAGCTAGCAATAATAATCAGCTAGCAGATTAATTAATAGTTCTTCTATTTAAAAATTTATTTTGTATATTTTTAGAGAAAGGGCACAAATATTAATCAATTAGTTGAAATTTGAACATAATCTGGTAATATATTATCAATTTAAATTAAAGCATATTTGGAAAACGTATTTAAATTTGATAGTGATGCATTGATTTAGGCATCAGCTCAGACTATCATAAAGGCAGTGAAGCCTGACAGTCCACGTTAACTGCTACTTATTCTTAGTTAACAGTATTGTAACTATAACCCTAACTTGTTTAAACATACAATAGAAGCTTTTAAACTAACCTAGTATTAGTATAAACTAATATTAGAATAACCATACCTAGTGTGTTAAAGTGCGTTGGAAGCCGTCTGGGCGTCATTGAAAATGGCTGATAATTAATTATAATTGATTGATTGAATTTAATGTCAAATTAAAATAAATAGAATAATAATAACTTGAAGACATCGACTCTGAAAAATATAGAGTCGCATTGTGGCTAATTTTCCATGTCAGGTCAAAAGACGCCAGCGAATTTGACATACTATAGAAATTAATTAATTATTGATTGTTTATTATTTATTATTGATTGCGATAGTATGAACTTACAACATAAGTAGTAGAATCAAAGGAAAATTAGAATTGAACGGTTACCGATTCAATAAGTGATAACTAGCTTATTCTATGATAATTTCGGAATTTAATTCGATATTTTGAGCTAAGGACTTAGTCGAAAATTTTTGGACTTTACTGATTACTGTAGGGTGCTATGGCGGGTGTGAGGAATAGCTTAGTGGACTAAATTCAATATTAAAAAACTTGTTATTGACTAAAAAGTTTATTCATAAATCAGGAACTAAATTTATCGAATTTTAAATTTAAAATATTAAACGCTACGTGGACTTAAGCCGTATAACTGTGATGATTAGTTAGGACATTTGAAGAGATATTGCGTGAGGGTTTGATTTAATGACGAGTAACTAAAAAAAATTAATTGATTAATTGAACGTGACAATTTTTTTAAAATTATTTGAAGAGTTGAGTTAGTGTATGGAATTTTTCATTTCCCCCTTTGGAATTTAGTATTGGCATACACTATGAACGCGTATCTCTTGAAAAAGGAAGAGAATCAATATGAATTGAAAATCCGCGGACAGCCTACTTCCGGTACGGCTGAGGATTTAAGAAAACGGCTGACGAAGTGTGTTAAGGCAGGTACGCCTATTGACCAGGCTGTCTTAGCTTCCTTAAATGTAGATGAGGAACTGGAGGCCTGTGAAGATAAATATAAGTCATTGGCTGCCTCCGCGAATGAATATGAGGGGGACTATACAGACACTGAAGGTCAGCGTCTTCAAGCCAGGATGTGGCATAACTATTTAAGGGCGGGACGTATACCAATAGGCGCATTAGGTGACAAAAGTATCGCAAAACGTCATGAGCTGTTAATGGATAAGACCAAAGAAACTGTGTGACGCGGCCGAAGCCAAGAAAGACGCGGCAAACGTCGACGAAGCTGAAAATTCAACAGCCGAGCAGACCCCCGCGGCCCAAAAAAATGCGGATGTGAAATCGCCTCCAGAGGCAACAAGGCCACATCACCGTCGGTGCACTTGCTCGACAAATAGATTCAACCGTCGCGATCACACCGCAACAAAATTTTAAACTTAACGTCATCCGCACATAGTAGAGGAGTGCCTGTGTATAAATGGGCTTACAATTTGACGGCCAATCACAGAGCGTAGGGGCGTTTCTGCAGAGAGCAGAAGAACTGCGCAGAGCTCGAGGGGTCACCACAACCGAACTGTTTGATTCGGCAGTGGATTTGTTCAACGGGACCTGCCCTAACGTGGTATCGATCCACGATAGGTCGTCTCAGAAACTGGGAACAGCTGTGTAGGGATATGGAACTAGTCTTCCAAACATCCTGACCATGACATATACCTACAGCAAGAGATATTCAATCGAGTCCAAGCCGAAAACGGAATCCCATTGACTTATTTATCGCTGCGATGGAGGGGTTGTACAGTCGCTTGTCAACACCCGTAGTGGAAGAAGTAAAGCTTAGGCAAATATTGCATAACTTACATCCCCAGCTGCAAGACCGGCTTGCTCTTTTTGATGTTACCGTCTCTTGAACAACTGAGAGTGATGGGTAGAAAGGCAGAAGCGGGACGCTTGAGGTCCATCACCACGCGTGCGGTAGCGTCTAACGTGGGTGTACTCGAACCAGACTTAGCATATCCTCCTCCTCCTCGCGGGCCGACTCAGGGCAATGCCCCGTCCCACGCCTGAACGCAAGGTGTTCCAGGCAGCCAATACCTCAGATATTACATGTTTTAATTGCCATATGAAAGGCCCACATCTCTCGGGACTGCAGGAATAAAAGAGAGGAGCGCTCTAGTCGAATAACGTGCTGGCGTTGCAACAAGGCAGGCCACATACAGAAAGATTGTAGAGTTCGACTAGACTCTAAAAGACCTCATTCGGGAAACGGGGAGCGGGGTAAGTGGATCCACCGACACGAAGCCCCGGAATTAAAGGAAGCTGTTTCGCAGCTACCTACTAAGGTGAACCTAAATATGTGTACGACTCGTAAGAACTGCACTACTGAGAAGCAGGTCAGGACTGTCCCCGAGATTCGAGATGTGGTAGAATGAACTTGTAGCCATAGGTAAGATAGAAGATGCAGAGGGAAGGAAAGGTCCTAATTGACACTGGAGCGCAGGTTTCCCTCGTAAAAAGAGGAGCCTCATCCGCTGAGCTCACCAAACCAGACGTAATTTTGAAAGGTATTTCTGGTAGGACATTGAAAAACTTACGGGCGACAAGAGTTGACTTTAAAAATGAAACCAGGCGTTGAAAGTGGTAGGAAAATTTTGTAGTTGGGAACCTCCCTAAGGGATTACCTAGCCGTACTTGGTTTGCAATATTTTTGGACAAAGGAAACGGAGAAATAAAATGTTGAACATGGTCTACTTCGGTTGTATGGTGGAGACATTTGGTTAAATCGGATAAAGAAAGGGGAGGCCGTGCCGGATCCTAAACCGTCCCTTCAGCTAGCTGTGCACCTCCAAAACAGCAACGCTATGTGTACTGCTGTAGCGATGTGAAAAATTCCGCCCCGGTGTGAAAAGGATTATCCAAGTGAAGACTAACCGATGTGCCACCGGTTCCGACGACCTTAGAGGGAAAGGAAGTGAGTGGTGATTGAACCCCCTGACTTTATCATGCACGGTGTTTATCTTGCTCGAACCCTGACAAAGGTAAAAGAAAACCGCTGTTGGGTCAAAGACCGTAAACGCAAGTGCTGAGGAGTTTAACTCTACCCAAGAACTTGAAGTTAGGAACGCTCGACAGAGATTTTCGACCCAGTGGAGGGAGGAAATCCTGTGCGACAAAAACTACTAGTTTTAGCAGGACAGGTCATGGTCGTGGGACTCCAGGAAATACTATCCGAAAGAACTACCTAGAAATTTTGATGTAGAAGTCTTTTTTCAATACCCAATGGGAAAACTAAAACAAGTAACCTCGAAAATTTGGTAGTACTATTGATACATTGACCGAGAACGACACGGTGTATCTTGATAGGGGGGAACAAACGATGTTGACAAGTGTTGCGCCTTACCCCGCTAACCCTGAAACAAGCATTTGAAAATTTTCCGGTGAAGTGGAAAGCGAGAGTAACTGTTCTGTCGATATTTGACCGCTATGATCAAGACCTCAAATCCGAACTTGGAGATGCCAACGGAATTCTTAAATCCATCATTCAAAATTTAGCTAAAAATAGAGATAAAATTCAACAGGGTAGGATTGAATTTCTAGACCTCAAAGGAAAATTAAGCCATAACATGTACACAAAGCACGGGTTGCATCTGAACCAACAGGGTAAAGTGAAATTGGCCACTGTTGTGCGCGACATAGCACTTCATAGCTACAAAAGGCCACAGGCAAGAGTAGGCATGGTGAGTCGTTCTGACGAATCCGACTTAGAGGCGTGCTTGGACGAGAAAGCTTAGGCATTCTGCCAAGTCACGAGCGAGACCTTGTGAAGTCCACTCTCATGGAATTCAAAAATGTTCTTGCTCACAGTGAAGACCAACCCCTGGGTTGTACTTCGGCAGTGACACATGTCATACGAACCGGGAATGCAGCCCCTATTTACAAAAAAGCGTATCGCGTACCATACCATCAGAAGGCCACACTTGACGAATTAGTTTAAAGATCAACTAAACAAAGGTATCATTGTTCCTAGTCAGAGCGAGTGGGCATTCGCCTGTAGTACTTGTGCCTAAGAAATCTCCCGACGGTACCCCTAAATTAAGGTTTTGTGTCGACTACAGAGGACTTAATGCGGTGACCACCCCTGACGTGTACCCCCTCCCGAACATCACAGAAAACACTGGACTCACTTGGCGGGTTGCCAGATGTTCACGACGTTAGATCTCCGGTCTGGGTATCACCAGATTCGAGTTGACGAAGATAGCCGACCAAAAACAGCATTCAATGTCCCCGGCGGACATTATGAGTATCAGCGTATGCCATTTGGACTAAACACGGCTCCGGCTACTTTCCAAAGACTAATGGACTCAGTGTTAATGGGCTTGAAAGGTGAGAAATGCCTTGTCTACTTGGATGACATAATTTTGTTTTCCAGGGACTTGCCTTCACACCTGGAAGCCCTTCGTGAAGTGCTATCGAAATTTACAAAATGTGAACCTGACAGTACAACTTAGTAAATGTAATTTTGTGGTCAATGAAGTCAGCTATCTTGGTCATGTAATCACTAAGAAAGGTGTTTGAACCAGATCCTGGAAAGGTATCGGCTGTAAGGGAACTTCCCTGTGCCCACTACGGTGAAGGACGTGCGCTCTTTCCTAGGCTTTGGCTGGCTATTATCGGCGTTTTATTGACGGTTTTGCCACCATTGGACCGTCCACTATTCGAGTTGACCAAACAGGATAGCGAATTTTGTGTGGACACACCAGAATGTCAGGAGGCTTTTGAGCTCTTAAAGACAAAACTAATATCTGCTCCTGTGTTGATATACCCTGACTTTACCAAGCCGTTCATATTAGCGACAGACGCGAGTACTGTTGCCTTAGGAGCAGTCCTCTCACAGGAGATGGATGGCCGGGAACACCCCGTAGCGTACTGTTCTAGAACATTATTCCCAGCCGAGAAGAACTACTCGACAACCGAGCGCGAATTACTTAGTCTAGTCTGGAGTACAAAATATTTCAGATGCTACTTGTTGGGGCGTCCTTTCAAAGTAATCACCGATCACTCCGCTCTAAAGTGGATGATGTCGCTTAAGGACCCTAGCAGTAGGCTGATGAGATGGTCGTTGCGACTAGCTGAGTTTGATTTCACGGTTAGAACATAAAGCCGGAAAAAACACACTAACGCGGATGGGCTAAGTCGCGCAGTGCGAGCGGTTAAACAGGAAGTGCTCCCTGTCGTTGACCTTGAGTTAATTAGAAACACGTCAACGCGAAGATCCCGTAGTTCAGGGTTTGAGACAAGCCAAGAACTTCCGGATGAGCCCGGAGAAGGTCCTGTACCGTTTGAGCTCGGGTGAAAAGAAAATTGTAGTACCAACTTTCCTTAGTCCAGGAGATAATTAGGATTCAATCATGATTTGCCCACAGCCGGACACGCCGGAGTGGCAAAAACACTAGACCGGGTGAAACAGAAGTTCTGGTGGAGAGGTATGGAAAGAGACGTTATGAATTACGTCAGGACATGTCGTAGCTGTAGCCCAACGAACGAATTACGGTTGTTTTTAAAAAGCGAAAGCGCCCCTGGGTGACGTCTTTCAACGAACCCCAGGAGCCCTTCGAAGTGATAGCGGCAGATATAGTTGGTCCTCTGCCCATTAGCGAATCCCGCAACGTTTATATTCTCAGTGTTATGGATCACTTCTCCAGATACTGTGAGTTTGTTCCACTGCCAGATCAGACCACCGAAAGTGTTGCTCGAGCACTAGTGCAGAGGGTGATAACCAAGTTTGGCGTGCCAAAGGCCTTAGTTACCGATCAAGGAGCTAACTTTACATCCGGCTTAATTAAAGACTTATGCAAATTTCTGCACGTTCGAAAAATCCAAACTACTGGTTTTCATCCTCAGAGTAATGGCAGACTGGAGCGGGGTCCATTCCACTGTGATGAGAATGTTTGAGTCATTTTGTTAACCGGAACCAGACCAATTGGGATGAATATTTGCCTTATGTCACCATGGCCTATAACTCCCAATCTCATGAGAGTACTGGGTATTCTCCGTATGAGTTAATCTTTGGTCGGAAAATGGAGGTTCCTATGGAAGCGGATCTGAAGATTACGGATGAGAGACAGAATATATATGACAATCATATCGAAGCCCTCCGGGAGAAACTACAGGAAGCTTACAAGGAAACTGCAGTGCTTAAAGCCAGAGCCCGAGGCCGTAATGAAAGTCAGTATAATAAGAAAGCTAAATCAACCGAATTCCGTGAAGGGCTTGTTTGTATTATTGCATGTACCCAGTATAGTACGTCATCGTGTAAAGAAATTATCAAAACTATGGAAAGGGACCATATCCCATAGTTACAGTGGTATCACCTCTAAATGTTGTTCTTTCGAATACGAAAAGCGAGAGGTCGTCGTGCACGTGAACCGTATCAAACCTTATAAGGAAACGTCCGCGTCCTTCGACCGCGCAGAAAGAAAAGCAAGACGAGAATAGTTCCAGTGACAAAGAGGTAGATGATAGTGGTCTGCAGAACTTAAATGGAGGTGTAAAGGGTGACGATGAAACCCAAGCCCCGGTAGCAGTAGCCGGGCCTGCAAGTATCGGACGCCCAAAACGGAGTAAGAAAGAACCCGCGAGATGGGGTGACTTTGTTAGACTTTTGAAGAGCTTTGGAATAGTTGGGGAATAGTGCTCGCTAACATAGCCTGGGAAATGGTGGATATCGAATTTGATAGTGTCACATGAAATCATAGATGTTCTGTTGTAGGCCTTTTAGGCGTTTTATTGATCCTGGAAGGTGTCCTCTGCTTTCCACCAGGGTGTCATATTCGAGAAAGAAGGGGACGTTTTTACTTACAGACAGCTACTGGACTGTGGTGCTCCAGTACAACCTGACAGGAGTGGAAGAGGAAAACAGAAATCTAAGTATAATCTTGGTAAAGGTAAGGAGGTCAGTATGATGAGTTTTTCCAAAATCATCTCTCGCAAAACAACAGCTTACATACTATAGTGCATGACCTTGAAACCAGTTTCAGATACGAATATTATGGACTACAAAAGATGGTGACCGACTACGTTGGCAAATCGAGTGACTTGGTCACTCTGCTGCCGCGTACCCAAAAGAAGCGCGGTCTGTTTGATGCCGGTGGTCATGTACTAAAATTCTTGTTTGGAACTGTAATCGATAGCGATTTGGAAGTTATGAATAGTAAGATAGATGATGCCAATATAAGGAATGATGAAATATATCATGACACAAAAGATCAATTAACTGTCTTAGATAACATTGCACTTAGAAATTTTTAAACCATTCGAGGGTAATAAATAAAATGATTTACATCTTGAAAAGCGTATCACCAAGTGTTGCATGACAACATGGCTCAAAAACTCAAGAACAGAATCCGTTTTCTCAAGTTTGTTTAATACTCTTTTCCAATACTTAAAATTAAGCTGTGCCTTGTCAGAAATTAAAGATGCCATTAACCTTGCTGTACAAAGAATGAATCAACTTCACCAAGCTGTAAGAGGACTTGGCTGCTAATAGGATGACTAGCAACCTATTACCCCCTCATCAGTTCCTAGAGGTCCTGAAATCTGTAAAACAGGTTATACCACCACCTGCAAAATTATTCTTAGACGTTAAAGTTAGAAAACCTCCATAGCTTCTATAAATTTGCAATAATCAAATCGTATGCTTACGGAAACACAGCTTAGAGTACTCATTAAGCTCCCCTTGAAAAATGATAACGAAGTGTATGAAGTTTTCAATGTAATAACTTATCCTGTTTTTGACCCTTCTCTAAAAAGATGGGTGAAGTGGGAAGTAGACGACGACCAAAAATTAATAGTTAGCAAGGACACAGGACAAAAAACCTATACCGTTTATTCATCTGACCATTACCGAAGTGAGTGTAGTTTCGGCCCTTCAGTGTGTCCTCTGTCGGAAGTATTATTTAATGTACACCAACGACCAAATTGTCCAATTGAACTTTTGCTGAAAGAGAAAATTACGTTGTGCACTAGAAAGTTGATATCCGGCCTGAAATCCCCAGTCCTAATTAGAACTCCAACCCGATGGATCTATACTACCTCGGGTGAAGCCAAAGTAGTATTATTGAATTGCTTTAGACGGGATTGCTGGTCTAAACGTTAGTACAACCATTCTGAAAGGGGTGGGTGAAATTCCGAATCGGGATCGATGTGACCTGATTGCAGACGGGTACAGGATGCCTGCCCGATTGTTTCGGCAGCTCCTGGCACTCGAGCGATTTTGGAAAGATAGATTCCTGAAGTAGATGGGATATATAGTAAAGAAGAAACCGAACTGTTGAATCAGGACGTGAATGATACTTTGAAGGTCCTCCAAGCCTTGGATGACCAATTTGGCACTCTAAGCGTAAAGGAGTATTCTTTAGAGAGTACTTTCCAGCACCTCAGAGTCAATCGTTTTAAGCATCGTATAGTTAAGCAGGTCATATTGAGTGGATCTACGATTACTGTGTTATTAATTGTTGTTTTTTATTCTGTTTGAGATATCGAGTACGAGTTGCCAATCTGCTCCGTGCCAAGCCTGAGAGGTAACCGACGACACCCCGAAGCTACCCGGAACCGATGCGGAACTCAGAGACCTTGGGAAGTCGATTGTCCCAGATGAGCAGACCGTTAGAGAGAGTAACCACCCAGAACGAGAGGGTGTGCCAGGAGGATCTGGTATTATCGCATAACCGAAATCCAAGCTTGGTGTGTACTAGCCGTTACGTATGTGCCAGACGTATGAGGATCCTACGGACGTAAGTGAATTCTAATATTGTGTTGAGCTCAACCTGAATGAGGAACTTTCGACAGTGTTTCGAGATTGACGTGTCTCCGTGTGAACTTACAAGGGTCGACCCATGGAGCACTTATCATAGGCCTTGAACAGGAAAATCGAATTTTTCTAATATTGGGACCATTTACAGGGGTTTAGTTAGTAAGTAACAAGATCTTGCCATGTTTCGGTCATAGTATATACTTTTGTAACATTGTAAAAATTTAACGTTGTATTATTAATTTGTAACGAGTAGTCGTAGGGTTTCATTGGAGGCTGGTAAGGGAGAATTTTTCATAAATTAATATTATGATCAATATCCAATGAGTGATATCTGGTATCCACAGAAAGGTAAAGCCGGCATCCCCTCCCCCTTATACCCATTCCTATCGCTTCCCAATACTGGACTGTGGATGCCTAAAGAAAATAAATTATTAATACATGATGAGCACACAGCAATTAAGACTGTGGTGAATGCCTTGCTGTGGGATCTCCCGGGCCCCATCAGCAAGACAACTGCTGTACCGTTGCCAGCCCTACCAAGATGTTACGCAAGCACTTTTAATATTATTTTAAACTAGCTCACGAATAATACTCAAACTCCAATAGTTATATAGATGATTGTTTAAGGAAAACTATAGGTTGTAATTCGTGAATTTTTGCTGTTCAAGTGAGCTAAATAGTACTTGCTGTTTTAATGTGTTGCTATGTTAATCGTATGCATGCCTCTAAATTTAGTTTTCAAAATGCTAGATTAAGAAAATATCAAGTGAACACTGTTTTGGCACTGCTAGGTGTATGGCAATGCCAACGACTTTAGGTTTCTGTTATAAGGATTCTAGTTGCCTCGTTTTTTGGCTATTAAATGGCAGTATATATGTCAATTTGTATATTGGTATTTTTTTTTTTTAACTTAAAATGTGTATTCTCGTTTTAGTAGTAAGACCTTGTGACTTAACAACTGTTCCAATTTTAAAAGGGGTGACTGACCTACGGCGGCCCCGAGTGAAAGCCCATGCGGCCTCACCTATAGAGCGTGGGCAAGTAGCGGTTAAAATTTCCTAATCGACACACTTAAATACCTTTTTTTTGTAATAATTGGATCTTAGCAATCCACTGTGGTGTGCTCGACCAAAAAAAAGGGAGTAGGAAACTAAAAATTAACGATCTCCTCCTTATCCATAATCCCACATAATAGTTGTTGTGTCACTAAGGGTTGTTGTTTAAAGCATGTTTGGTTGCCTAGTGTTAGAGTGTCTTTCTTGTTGTGAGCATATTAATTATAGATGTCACTATTCAACAACCATGTTACTTTAATTATTATGTTAAATTTTATTTCATTTTCTGAAACGAAATTTGTTATTGCTGAGTATGTTAGTCGACCTTGAATTTTTAAGTTTATTTTTTTAATTAATGAAGCTTTTGTTTTATTGACTTTCTGTGAAGGGAGAGGCACCACCCGAGCGACGTATGTTTGCCAGTTTCCATCGATTTTTAGCGAGATATATTAGTACGAATTTAACTTCGAAAGAGAGTCCAGATAAGGACATCCAACATTTTTTTTTCTTTTTTTCTATTTCAATACCTAAATATCAGTTGAGATTAGCTGAAAACAAATTCCTGAATCAAATTAAAAAAAAAAAAAAAAAAAAACAAGGGAAACCTATTGAACATTGGACTTACCGTTTTATGTTACCTCATGCTGAGGACAGCATGGTCTAAGGGTGAGGGGTGTGTGACGGCCCATTAAGAAAGCCCCTGGACCATTTGACACTGTGAGGTTAATATTATTATTGACCAGTGAAGTACTACAGTATTTATATTGTAGTACTACCAACCAACGATTCTTCATTGTTCCTAACATTAAATTGTAAGTACTATTACTTACAAAATATCTACCGTCACCTAAATTATTAAAAGGAAATAAGGAACAGTGATTATTATATATTTATTTTGTAAGATATAAGTCCAAGTAATAGTTGCTCGGAATATTCTAGTTGATCTCCAACTGAGTTGTTAAGCAGGAAGTAGCCCGATACCCGTGGCAGCTTTAGCTGCAGCTGGCTGAGGAATTTGCTGATTCTGCTGACTCAAGCCTGTGTCTGGCCAAGTTGTGTCGTTTCTAGACTCTGTTACGGCCCAAGTAAATCGTTTGGGAGCTGCACCGTACGGAGTCTAGTCCGCCATTTTAATAAAAATTTGTAGCGAAAAAGTATGTGCGTGGAGTGAGTTGATCGCCGGTACTCGAACGTAACGCGTCGCTCCGTGTTTGCCCTTCCCTCTAAAATCTAAACTTTTTAACCTACTGTTTTCGCTGATGAATGATTAATATATTTTAAAAGTACAGTTTAGGGAATGTGAATAGTATCGTAATAATTATTAATGTGAAAGATTAAATTAAAATCAGATTTTTGCGGACCAACTAGTTTTCTGATTATCTAATTCCCAAGTACCGTCTCGTCCGTTACACTTGTACACTATTGCACATCACTTTGCACTTCATAGGTAGTAACACAAAATCCATCATTAAATTCCTCTCGATCTGCACAGCTTGCAGTGATTACATTCAGGAAGAAGTTATAAAGCTTATCAGATATGTTACGGTCAGGTACAAGTGTTGCAAGGTTCAGATTTCTCTATCGAATAAGAACTTGGCATGTGACATTGCTTTATGTTGTGTACGCATAAAAAAAAACCACCTGGGGGTTATTTATCTCTTTAATTATGAGACATTGCACCTGATCATTACTGTCGTTCATACTCCTATTGGCTATCAATTCGTCTAAAGTTTTGGTAGTTACAAGTAAGTATGTTGCATTTATGATAAATTCCCTTATTTTATATCTTCTTTGCAATGATTGAATAATACTGAAATGTTTATAAATTGGCGATTTTCACGCATTTTATTTCAGGTCGGGGTAAAGTCTCTGTCAATAGCCATATAAAACTAATTACATTGAAATTAAAAACAATTTCTGTATAGTAATTTTATTGACGGATATCCTATTGTAACAGAATATACTATTACATAAAAAACCATTTTGATATAAGTTCTGAACACGCAGGCAGCAGGAACATCCTATAAAATTGTCACTCTTGTCATTTTTAAAATTTATATTTATTAACATAAGCTTATTTCTAGAAGCTGTGCCTTCGTCGTAAAATATACTTGCTATCCTGTTTATTATTAATTACAAGACAAAACAGAGAGAAAGCGGTCTGAGCTACTAATGCCTGGAAAAATCTTCCAGAGATCAAATTATTTGATATTTTTATTTACATTAGAAGTTTCCCTGTTCACTATGCTTTGTTAGAAGAACACTTCCAGCCTCTCTGAAAAATCCCTGATCATTTTATACACATAGATATGAAACAAGTTTACCATGTGCCTTTTTATGATTATAAAACTATTGCAGTGAGGTTACATCTCCCTCACAGTAGGATTATAACACTTCGAAGTACAACACCTATACCTCCACATAAAGTAGCTATGGTGGGAGGGGCTGATTCGATGTGAATTTTGAATTTAGCTTTAGTTCACCGACTATTTTTGGACCCCTTCAGACGAATATGACTGCATTTCAGTAGTCAAGTCCTGAAAAGTGTTATATTTGTGATGGTACACCTAAGGGGAAGGTGGAAAAGAAGCTAAATTTAACATTTACACCAAGACCCCACTGATAATCTTGATCACCATCACAGTGAAGATACATCTCCCTATCAGTAGCATTATAACACTTCTCAGAACAACAACAAGACCTCACTGCCAATCTTGATCACCATCATAGTGAGCTTAACTCTCCCTCTCAGTAGCATTATAACACTTCTCAGAACAACAAGACCTCACTGCCAATCTAGATCACATCATAGTGAGCTTAACTCTCCCTCTCAGTACCATAATAAAACACTTCGCAGTACAACACCAAGACCTCACTGACAATCTTGGTCACCACCAGAGGGAAGCTAAATCTCCCTCTCAGTAGCATTGTAACACTCCGAGGAACAAAACCGAGATCTCACTGCTAATCTTAAGTATGGAAGGTAGGTTGTGTAAGTAATGGATCCAAATGTCGCTGTTCACATGGGTCTCTGTCATAGTAAGCTTACGTACCCTCACAGTAGCATTATAACACCCCTCAGCACTAACACCGAGACCTCACTGCCAATACGTAAAGTATGGAAGAGTGGTTGGTGTAAAATCAATGGAGATCTAAATGTCGCTATTACTTGATCA
>NW_025780498.1:0-49919 GCF_021130785.1 Homalodisca vitripennis | reverse complement strand
ATTATTAACGGTTGCCTTAATTGATATATCTCGAAAAGAGATACAATGTTATATTTTTTTTTTTTAGTCTTCAGAAAACTATTGACAAGAAATACGAGTTTTTAAATAAAATAAATTTATTTTAACCAATTTTTTTATAAATGAGAACCATTAACAACGAGTCCCAAATAAGTGCTCGAAGGGAATGGTGAAGATACGATAAGAACCAAAGAGGAACTTGTTACAGATAACAAGTGGTAGATAAGATATGAACCAATGCCCTATATATTTACAAGTCACTTTGTGATCTTTTTTATCAGAAAAATAACTTAAATCAGCTGCGTATCCGGTATTTCAATAGCCCAAACCATCAACAAACTGTATGACTTGACGGGGTGGTGGAGTTGTTGATTGAACCCTTGTTAAATAAATATGATGCAAAAGTATGTTTGGAAAACGTGGACCAAAAGTTAGTGAAATAAAGGATTTATACTATACTAAACAAAACATATTATCTTTTGATATTATTATACTATGTGCGCTATCACGTGTATGAATAACACACTTATCTAGTGTTATGTTTACCGTTACTTAATGTTGGATTCTTATGTGTTGTTATGTGAAGGTTATGAACTTGTGAAAATATATACTTTCTAAAAATATTAGATATGAGTTTCTGTCGTTTCTGAAAGTACTCTAGAGTTAGATTCTTTTATTGATAAAAAATTCATAAGCTTAATAGTGGGGGTCTTTTACAGTGGCTGGAACTGCTGAGTCAGCGATAATAATTTGCTGATGTTAGTGTTTTGGATGAAGTCAGTTGGATATATCTATAACATTTTGTAAACTTGTATAACTTTCTAAGATGTTAATTATTGATAGTGAGTAAAATGTATTGAATTAAAAATAGTACTATTGTTTTAAGTTCAAGGTCACCTCTATGTATTAAAAAAATATTTTCTTCAATTAAATGAGTTGGAAGTACACCTTCCAAATAATATAATGGTTTTGTATCTTTATTTATATAAATTGTACTAAATGTAACATAAGTGTTTACTATAACAAAGTTTGACTAGATTAGTTTAATATATTTACACCCTGTATCACATACCAGAAAACTTCCACAATGTTTCAGGATACAAGAGTGCACTTTGTTCAAACTTGGTTCGCTACAATATTAATTCTACTCGATGTTTTCCGGTCGAGTGTATATACCGGTTAAAATTAATATATATTATCTTATTCTGTACAAAAGTACATCACTATAAAAGTACTTGTCATGTAGTACATGTGCTATTCGTACGTTTTGGGCTCATTTCAGCGCATAAATCTTTAAGCTCTTTTACAACTTACATGCCGAATCGACTTATAGTGACACTACTACACACACACACACTCTGACTTAAGATACTCGTACTTTGGACCTTATTTGTCGTACTTTGCAGCTTATATTCATGCTTTGTAGATATTAAACACCTAGTAATTAATCATAATATACATAATACGTACTCAAATAGAAACATATAGATACTGTAAATTAACTCTAAATGATCGTTTACAAACTAGTTTGTACCTTTATTTGTACCACAGGTACTCAAGTGTATCGCACTTCGGGTCAGTGGTTGTACCGGTTTCCGAAGTGCTGTCAAACATCGATGAGGAAAAGCGATGTAAGGAACCGATACCAGACATAGGTGGAGGAAATCTTGAGGATCTCATAAGAAACATAGATGGAGAAACGGGCGAGTCAATTGGAAATGACATAACTGGAGATGAGGACTGCGCAAGAGAACTGCCACGATGAACAGATTTCTAACACTGCAGCTTGTAGTGTATGTCTGGGAGATTCTGATCAGGTATGCATTTCAGTTTAACATGTTGTTACAGAATGTAATCTAGTGTTTTACACACCCTAATTGTCACACCGTTATGTTATTTCCCCGTCAAACTTACGACTGTTTTAAATTTATTTCTGAATTAAATAAACGAAACCCAATGAGGGCTGCGACTTTTATTATATGTTACGATTAATCAAACAACTAATTTTAATAAACAGTGTACAATATATGCCTGCCGGTTGTGGAATGCTCTTTCGGTAAACACTAAGACAATCGATAAGCATGCTCGCAGCCAATTCAGAGGCTTGGTGTCTGGGCTCTGGGGATGATACGACGCGTGATCTTGTGTGTGACATTTGGAGCATTCGAATGTCAGTTGAACTAAGGCGAGTGTGTCTGGTAGTGAGAAGGGATATGTGTGTATTTTAATTCATTATTGATTTTGGTTTTATTTTAATTAAAATTTGACTTTATCTTCGTAACATAATTATTTTGAAAAAAAAAGAATAGAAATCATGTTTAATGATGTAATGTAAATATGTTAAAATCGTTTTCCATCGCTCAGTGATACAGAAAATCAGTAAAATTACTTTCCGAGATCAGCAATTTGATCTCTTGCTCAGCTCAATAACTAACCTAACACATAACTACTATGCAGTTGAAGGTGAGATCAGATTATATATTTTGAATCGTAGTGTAACTGATTTTCTGCATCCCTAAACTTTAAACCGTCCGAAAAGGAACATTTAATATGTGGTAGATTTAGCTGCCACCACGGGATGATTTCCAACAAGAAATAAACCTTGACACAAAAGTTTATACTTCAAAAATTTATTTAAAACCTATTTAATTGAATGGTTTTAAAAAACTGTTACAATTATGAATGGTTTAAACAGGAGAACACTTATGATTAAAAGATAGATAATATCAAACTACATTGTTTAAGGAATTTGAAATCCAGTTCCAATCTAGATTAGCAGAAACTAATAATAACCCTACTAATAATAAGATTAAATCACAAATCTTGTACATAAATAACATAAGCGATAAAAAAGTAGAAGGAAACATTTTATAGCCTACGAATAAATTAATGTAATGTAATGTAGTAAATGTATTAAATGTTATCATGTATTAAAACCAAAACATAGAAATAAAATATATTACTAAAATGGACTAAAATAAATTAAAATTATAGAAGAAACGATTGCCGCATAGATATTAGTGATGAGCGTAAATAGATAACTATATCATTACCACTAGCAATTGCATTGAAGCCGGGCAGAGACCAGCCTCTTGAAGCTACTGATAGGCTCGTCCTGTAGGCTCTTATCACAGAGTGTAAGTGCCTGACATAGTAAGTGTTAAGTAAGGTTAAAAGACTGTTTAATACTATGGACCTGCTAGCCCACACTCACAACGTTCCTGGTAGAGTGACTGTATACGGGCGGGGACCAGTAGCTATAACTCCCGCAGTTAAACACCCTTCTAGTCGGAGTGTTTTATAAAAACTGTGATCAATGTTCTCCCCCAACAGTTTCTATAGTACCTCCTTGTCCAGATAAGTGTACTTAACTCTACACACCGGCCAGCATCCGCGTAGTGGTCAGTCCAGTCATTAGCTGTAACTCCTGCCGTTACACCCTTGTAGTCAGAGTGTGATATAAAAATTCGGTCATTGTGCTCCCCAACAGTTTCTATAGTAGCTCCTTGTCCAGATAAGTGTCAAAGTCACTGATAAGACGGGTGCGAGAGGCTAAACACACACACCGGCCAGCACCGCGTAGTGGTCAGTCCAGTCAGTAGCTATAACTCCTGCAGTTACACACTTGTAGTTAGTGTGATATAAAAGTGTGTTTAATGTGCTCCCCAACAGTTTCTATAGTAGCTCCTTGTCCAGATAAGTGTCAAAGTCACTGATAAGACGGGTGCGAGAGGGCTAAATACACTCCACACCGGCCAGCACCGCGTAGTGGTCAAGTCCAGTCAGTAGCTATAAAACTCCTGCAGTTACACACTTGTAGTTAGTGTGATATAAAAGTGTGGTTAATGTGCTCCCCAACAGTTTCTATAGTAGCTCCTTGTTCCAGATAAGTGTCCAAAGTCACTGATAAGAAGGGTGCGAGAGGCATAAACACTCCCCAAACCGGCCAGCACCGCGTAGTGGTCAGTCCAGTCAGTAGCTATAACTCCTGCAGTTACACACTTGTAGTTTAGTGTGATATAAAAGTGTGGTTAATGTGCTCCCCAACAGTTTCTATAGTAGCTCCTTGTCCAGATAAGTGTCAAAGTCACTGATAAGACGGGTGCGAGAGGACTAAACAACTCTACACACCGGCCAGCACCGCGTAGTGGTCAGTCCAGTCAGTAGCTATAACTCCTGCAGTTACACACTTGTAGTTAGTGTGATATAAAAAGTGTGGTTAATGTGCTCCCCAACAGTTTTCTATAGTACCTCCTTGCCCAGATAAGTGACAAAGTCACTGATAAGACGGGTGTGGGGGACTCAACTCTCCACACCGGCCAGCACCGCGTAGTGGTCAGTCCAGTCAGTAGTTATAACTCCTGCAGTCACACACTTGTAGTCAAAGTGTTGATATAAAAAGTGTGGTCATTGTAAGCTGTAGATGGTTATGCTACTCTTTTTAGTTCCTTAATGCATTCTATACACCCTGCTCCGCATAAAATACCATAATAGAAGTTTTTATCGTTTACATTTGTACCTAATATTAAAGTACCTATGTGCGTATCGCCTGTAAAATTATAAATTGTATTTTCTTTGATATATTATAATAGTATTGTTGCAAGTTTCGTAGAAACAAGTTGTAGTTCATCGACGGGCTGCGGTACACCGCCAGTACACGCTAAGGTTGACTATCAGTTTCAATGTTCAGTTTCAGCCATGCCGCCTCCTGGAGCACAACCCCGCGTAGTTTTGTGTTCAATAAACTATACATTCCGTAATTTGTATTCCAAACTGTTTGTTGTGGTATAAATATCATTATTTTCTAAAGAAGCTAAACGTTTATCATTGTTAATCCTTACTTTAGTGAGAATAATAACTTCAAACCAAATTCAACCTTTGATGCAAAGTTAATAACATTCTTTGATTTCAATATGGCTATACTTTAGTGTTTCTGAATTTCTCATCGAATTTCTTTACTTCTTTTTGTGAGTAGAATTGTTCGCAGTATATATCAGTAACTGTCAGGTATATCACCTTTCATTCATTACAACTTCCATATATCACTAACCGCACTTATTATGTTTCAAAGTACAAAAACAAAGTTTAAATTGATTTACTGAATACACTATTTAAACACGTCTTATAACAGCCATTAAAAATTAAAACATTCCCACGTTAGAGTTATAAATTCTACTTGGTTCTAAGAATTAATCTAACAATGATGCTTTTTTCTTAGTTAAATAGCATTAGCTAATTATGACTTATTTCATATAAATAAACTATGATTTGTTCTATGTTCTTCGCCATGATGTCTTATTTATTAAAAATGCATTAAAAATGCGTGAATCATCTAGTGCATTGAGAATGGCAAGACAACATTTAAGCATATTCAAGATTACTATACTATGGGATTGAGAATGTCTCTTCAAATGTATCTATCTCATTCCGAATTCAATTAAAATATTTATGTTGGCCATGTATATAAAACATCCACAAACTCAGAATCAGTACAAAACCATTTTGTTATTACTGTACATACTACAATACTGTTTAATTTGTTAAAATTGTTCTAATATAAGTGGTAAAAAACTGAATTATGGGATTGTAAACTAGTTACGGAAACGTTGCAAAAAAATGTGTTTAAAAGACATTTTTCGAGTTAGATATTTACTTAATATTTTGTGTTTTAGGTTGCAAGTACCAAGTTTTATAACACCGCCTCGATAAGTGTTTCTGTAGAAGATGATTATAATCTGTTTGGCGGATTTCATTCCTACAATTTAAAATCTGGTATTTCAGAGTTAGTCCCTGCATATGATACACTGGATGAAAAACAAGCACAGTCATTGCGTGCTCCAGAAGTTGAGCTGCAGAACAAAGAAGGTGATGATATAATCGACAACTCAAGATATGTACTTCCATATTCCCACGGTCCTGCACGCCGCCGTCACAACCGTGTTAACGTGATTAGAGCAATTGAAGAACCAGGATCTGACTATGAACTTATGATAACCTTGGTTATTGTAATGATACTTCTAGGATGCATTTTCATTTGGATCCTCACTTTGACTTTCAATGTACGACCATATCAAGTGTACCAAAGTAAAAAACGCATAAGCTTTTACTTAACGTAAAGGTTTTACATATATATGTAGTTTAAATTGATAGCTAATTGCATATATAATTGTATATTAAGAACTTTATGTTCTTTACATTCATTTATATTTTTGATAGTTTGCTTTTTAACAAAGGCTAAATATCATTAAGTGCTCTTTAAGAAGCTGTGACGTGCTGCTACTTAAAAATTTCTTGAAAACACTCTCTTCACTGTATTGAATTGCCTTGGTGTTTTCTATATCGTGGTCGCATGCTGTACTAGAACACAAACTTATCCAACCCACAAGTTATGCTGTATGACTGGCATGATGTATGTTCAACCAAACTTAAGATACAGTTATGTATACTTTAAGAAGCTGTGACATGCTGCTACTTAAAAATTTCTTGAAACACTATCTTCACTGTATTGAATTGCCTTGGTGTTTTCTATATCGTGGTCGCATGCTGTACGAGAACACAAAACTTATCCAAACCACAAGTTATGCTGTATGACTGGCATGATGTATGTTCAACCAAACTTAAGATACAGTTATGTATACTTTAAGAAGCTGTGACATGCTGCTACTTAAAAATTTCTTGAAACACTCTCTTCACTGTATTGAATTGCCTTGGTGTTTTCTATATCGTGGTCGCATGCTGTACTAGAACACAAACTTATCCAACCCACAAGTTATGCTGTATGACTGGCATGATGTATGTTCAACCAAACTTAAAATACAGTTTAGTATGCTTTAAGAAGCTGTGACATGCTGCTACTTAAACATTTCTTGAAACACTCTCTTCACTGTATTGAATTGCCTTGTGTTTTCTATATCGTGGTCGCATGCTGTACTAGAACACAAACTTATCCAACCCACAAGTTATGCTGTATGACTGGCATGAATGTATGTTCAACCAAACTTAAGATACAGTTATGTATACTTTAAGAAGCTGTGACGTGCTGCTGCTTAAACATTTCTTGAAACACTATCTTCACTGTATTGAATTGCCTTGGTGTTTTCTATATCGTGGTCGCATGCTGTACGAGAACACAAAACTTATCCAACCCACAAGTTTATGCTGTATGACTGGCATGATGTATGTTCAACCAAACTTAAGATTCGGTTATGTATACTTTAAAGAAGCTGTGACATGCTGCTACTTTAAAAATTTCTTGAAACACTATCTTCACTGTATTGAAATGCCTTGGTGTTTTCTATATCGTGGTCGCATGCTGTACGAGAACACAAACTTATCCAAACCCACAAGTTATGCTGTATGACTGGCATGATGTATGTTCAAACCAAACTTAAGATTCGGTTATGTATACTTTAAGAAGCTGTGACATGCTGCTACTTTAAAATTTCTTGAAACACTATCTTCACTGTATTGAATTGCCTTGGTGTTTTCTATATCGTGGTCGCATGCTGTACGAGAACACAAACTTATCCAACCCACAAGTTATGCTGTATGACTGGCATGATGTATGTTCAACCAAACTTAAGATTCGGTTATGTATACTTTAAGAAGCTGTGACATGCTGCTGCTTAAACATTTCTCTTGAAACACTATCTTCAC
The DNA here is from genome assembly GCF_021130785.1 of Homalodisca vitripennis. NCBI lineage: Eukaryota > Metazoa > Arthropoda > Insecta > Hemiptera > Cicadellidae > Homalodisca > Homalodisca vitripennis. The sequence continues at coordinate 42,245 of NW_025780498.1, read as the reverse complement.
TGTATTGAATTGCCTTGGTGTTTTCTATATCGTGGTCGTATGCTGTACGAGAACACAAACTTATCCAACCCACAAGTTATGCTGTATGACTGGCATGATGTATGTTCAACCAAACTTAAGATACAGGTTATATATAGTATCAAATTTTCTTAAATTTTATTATATATATATATATTTATTATAATTATATATATATATATATAATATATCAATATATATATATATAAATTATATTTTATATAAATATATTTTTATATATATATATATATATATATATATAAAATAGTTAAAATTAGGTTTTCGCTTTAAAGTAACAGCAAAACAATGTTAAAATGAAAAGAACATCGTAAATATGAAATCAGTGAAATAGTTTAAAAAAACAGAGTCGAAATGAATAAGACCTAGTAAATATGAAATGTGTAATCAGTGAAATCGTTGCTCTTTAACTCAGACTTATAACACTTTTTTAGTCAGTAACTCTTCATTTCTTCTTTAAAAATGGGTCCATCGGGATTTCTGCCTGTGTGAAGGTAGATATTTTGAAAGACTAGTATTTTATATCCTGAGTTAATGTGACTAATTTACAATAAAAGTTATTTAACCATTTGTGCCCTTAATACATCCTTTTTAATAAATTTAATTTAATTTTATACTGATACTTTTAAATTTTCAGTGATTATTCAGTTGTTACTTTTAGTTTATGGAGTTTTTCACATTGTGGTATACTTCCACAATGTTATATTTTACGTTGTTGTATATAAAGTAAGTATATTTTTCATTGGATTTTATAAATCATGCATGTTTTATACTAAATTATTTAACTTAAGGTTGTTATTCTGTTAATAGAGAGAAAATCGTTACTTCCCAAACAATATCTACTATGCATATTTTCATGTCCTTATTATTTTATTAAGAATACAAATAAATATTAGCTATACAAGAATTTTAGGGAGGGTAACATGAAATTTCAGTTTGTGGTTATTTTACGTCATACATTTTTTTAAATTTCTATGTCTGTACATTTAATTATACTGATTATTATGTTGTTTTTTTTAATTAAGTTACATTTAAAATAGTTTATTTTAATAGCAAATTACTGTAATTATGTATTTTATTATATCGATGTTTAAGTTATTGCAGGAAATTCTGTTTAAGCTGTTGTTACAGCAAATGGTGTTTAAGTTGTTTTTACAGAAAATGGTGTTTAAGGTGTTTTTACAGGAAACAATGCTCAAGTAGTTACAGGAAACGTTGTTTAAGTTGTTACAGGACGTGATGTTTCAGAAACTTGTATGTTTCTGCCATGTAGTAGCATTTGTTCGCAACAATATAACGGTGAAAAGAATATGCAGATTGTAAATTAAGTTCTGACACACCTGGATATATCCCAAACAGATTGAAATATCAATGTGCAAACCATCAACATACTTATTAAATTACTTTATTGGATTCTGTTTAGGGTACACACATTTCACCCCTTTTTCAAAGAGGGGAAGAAGGGTTAACTTTAAATTTTCATATCACCCTGTATTTTTAGAATCAATAAATAATTGTAAAAATTTTTGTAAACAATCTCTACACAAGTACACACAAACTAAGTTCACTTCTATCTGCAAAACCATGTAATGAAATGTAAACTGCATTAATCGATGACAAACCTCTATTAATTTTCGGCACTAGAAGATATTTCCTCTGTTTTAATTGCATTATCCTAGGAAAATGAAAACATTTCATGGGTACACAACACGTGTACAGGTATGTTCAAAATATCTACACTGTTGGTCTCTTAAAAGTTAGTTAAAGTTGATAAAATATTTGTATTTAATGGACAGAAAAGAAAGGGAATTAATAAAAAGTTTCAAACTGCCATATATGAGCGTAACATATCTTATTATATCAATAACACAAATCAACAAAACACAGTAGACTACTTTAAGTTAATATGGAGATGGTATTTCAAGTTAAGCTAACATGTTTTAGCTTTGCACGAAACCAACCAGTCCAAGAAAAGTAACCATTCTCATATGTTGATACATGACAGAAAATCTTTCAGAGATTAACCCGCACTATCTATTCTGATTGATAATCAATGTGTTTGTTCTGTTTTATCGTTGCCAACACTGTTAGTTACCCGTAAGAATATGTAGTTACTGTTTTGACAGAGATAAATAGGAACTCCCAATGGATTATTTACAACACTGACGTAAAGTTATTAGAAGTTTCATACCACAATACAACTCTCTAGGTCAACTTCAACAGTGATGTTATCGTGCGTACAGTCAGACAGAAATCGGATTCAATACATCAGAAACTGACAGAGCTAAACAATCAGTCAATAATTATAGTAATTGTTCATATAGTTGGGAGATAATTTGCCGATCAGCTGTCGTCTATGAATAGAACTCTGCAATAAACGAAATTACAAGTAGAACTTACGAACTTTCAGTCAAATATTAATTTAAAAGGCCGACATATCCTTTATACTTACTTTTCGTCACATTCATCAAAACTGGTTGTAAGCGCGGGAAAAAACTTCAGCAACAGTGGCTGTATTGTTAACCTCCTATAGGTTGCTGATGTACTTCCTCCTTATCGAGCAATGAGGAAATTTTCAGTTTGAAACAAGTTTAAATGCAACTTAATTATTTGTATTTGTACCAGTTGCAAGCTCCCACACATCCCCTGAATACGCGTATATTTGGTGATAAGCCAACTGAATAGTTACCTTAATGGCACAAGTAATAAAGTTGGACAAAACTGTTCAAGAACAAACAAACGTCTCAAACTTGCAGATTTTTCATAAGTGTCCAAAGTAACATTCACTATCGCAGATTTTCATACTAAAGCCATTAAGCAACTGGCTAGTACGTTTTGCATATATTATATATTTAAAGTAAAGGATCGTTTGAAACTAACATAATACCTCTAAATTATAAACGGACTCTAAAACCAACACTCACACACGCCCGCAGTCTAGTCTGTACTTCGAGCCACGTCACGGCCATGACGCGGTACAAGCGCTGATGTCAGCAATATCTGAAACACAGATATCATTGATGAAACATCCCTCAAAAAATGTTGAACACTACAAAATGTAATTTAATAACCACATTCTACGTACTCCTTTCTCTCTACTCTAGACTGGATCGCAGCTTGTCTCAAACCCAAAGAACACAACCCATCAACCTACACTCTAAACTGTAGTCGATTAACACATATAAAAAGAGGAGAGGATGATGGCAAAGTCAAGAACTTGTCTTTATAATACAATATATTGCTTCTCTTTTAAATTTTATGTTGGAGATGACTATCCTATCGGGATTCATATGGCATGTATGTAATACAGTAAAGGCACTTTAGTACCACGGAGTAGTATGCAAATTATGGATAAGACATTTAAACTATTTTTTCTCTGATTTAGGAACCGGGATTTATGTTTAGGCTTTAAGTTAAAATCCTATGATATGTGATTTGAGCATCACCTACGCATATATTGACACTTAGGTGCAATCAGAAAGAAATCGGGCGTAAGTTCATCAGCAACTGTTTAACCGCTCAGTCACCAAAACGTGTTTTATTTTTACAAACTTCTTATTAAATGTTCAACACGGTATATGTTGTTTTATGAACATTTCCACATTTTCTATTGTTAAAAAACATTATAATTCATAAAATGGAACATAAGTATCATTACCTCAAACATTTATGAAATGGAAAGTCATTCTGAGAAAAATTACGGGATAAAAATTTATTCACTACAGTGTACGAATAAGTTTTTAAGGTTCCTTTAAATTCTATACATACAGTTTACCTATATATACAGTTTCTATATATACAGTTTATTATATCCTAATATAATAAGGATTTATTGGTCTACGGTCTACGTTTACAATGAAACAGTTACTAAAACCGACTGTTATCCTCTCAAAAATGTAATTTTGGAGCGATGTTACAGAGCTGAAAATAATGTTCCCTTTTTTGGGGGATGGGATTATAGGTTTAAAATATTTTATTCCAGTGCGTTAGGTCGCTACGGTATCCCAAGTGGTTTGATACTCACTGTTTGTTTGTAGAATCGACAAATTATCTTGACGAATGGGTAAAACTAAAGGGATGTTACGTCGCTAACTGATTTAGTTTATAGATTATAAATTTTTTGTTTATTTAGAGGAACAACCTAAGGAATTCCTGATCCAATGGAGAATTCTATTCATTTTGGGGGTTCGAGAGATAAAAGGGCCGTCCATCTGTGACTGTCTTTTCAGCTGTCCGTATAATGCGGAAACTTTTGTTATAAATTTCATAGAAACTTTTAATTTGGTACAAAGGTTCCTCTAGATATTCATCTTGGAGTCATAAAGTGACAGGGCAGTCTGGGCCGTCTATCTGTCCGTGTCTGTGCTATAAAACCTGTGATAGGAGGATTTGAAAATTGGTACGTACTTTCACCTTGGTCAAAAATTCAAATGATACTCCAACCGTCCTGTCTATGCGATAACTAATACGTCCTTACGATCTTATATTGGTTTATGTTTATACATTTCATATTACGGCCGGAACCAGTTAAACCTAAGTGCCGAAGATATTCTCAAATCTTGAAGACTCCAATGTTGTACAAGAAGTGTTAAACACACGGTTTTGAACTACAAAAACTCTCCAGAAAACAAAATTTTTAGAAGCGTACGGAAGTACTTTTAAAAATGTAGCCTACACACAGTCTACAATTATGCTCAAAATATGTAAAATTATTCATATAATAGTGTCGATCAAGCAATATGTTTAAGAAAATGGTCAAGTCAAATCCGATGCTTTTTATGTAATTTGTTTCGCCCTTTATCACACACATTTCAAACCTTTGTAATTTGTAAATAAACCCGAAGGGATAAAGAGCATGTTTTCCCAATAAATGTTAACAAGTATGTACTGCTAACAATAAACCCATCAATAAATTAAAGAAACTATTAAAATCAACTAAGATAATACTTTTACGAAGTTACATTAGATTGTGTTTGCATTTTAAAACGTTTAAAAATACATCACTCAACTTACATTATCCAGCACCTAACTGTGCACCCCTCTTGCTAGGTGGAACTAAGATATAAGATTTTTGAATCTTATATAAAATGTTGAACTGTCTTCAGTTGTGTACTCGGATGGTTTTATGTACAGACTTACCCAGTTAAATAGAGAGTTTATCCTTCCGCATAGTAATGCATTTTGACTTCAAATATCATATAAATGAAAAAGCAAACTGTTGCATCCAATATTAATGTGAAAATAAGCAAGTTCCTTTTTACGACTGCATCGAATGTTTTAACTCACGCCATTAAACCCAGATTGTTTCACTGCTCTCTCGAATACGAAACAACGAAGTTCTAAAGCAAATTAGATTCAACAACCAAACCCTACTTGTGTTACGGTGTAGGCTATGATGTCAGCCATGGTGTGAACAAAGTTGACTAACAGAAGATTAGGTAGCTTGTATAGTACATTAAACCCAGATTGTTTCACTGCTCTCTCGAATACGAAACAACGAAGTTCTAAAGCAAATTAGATTCAACAACCAAACCCTACTTGTGTTACGGTTGTAGGCTATGATGTCAGCCATGGGTGAACAAAGTTGACTAACAGAAGATTAGGTAGCTTGTATTGTACATTAAACCCAGATTGTTTCACTGCTCTCTCGAATACGAAAACAACGAAGTTCTAAAGCAAATTAGATTCAACAACCAAACCCTACTTGTGTTACGTTGTAGGCTATGATGTCAGCCATGGGTGAACAAAGTTGACTAACAGAAGATTAGGTAGCTTGTATAGTACATTAAACCCAGATTGTTTCACTGCTCTCTCGAATACGAAACAACGAAGTTCTAAAGCAAATTAGATTCAACAACCAAACCCTACTTGTGTTTACGGTGTAGGCTATGATGTCAGCCATGGGTGAACAAAGTTGACTAACAGAAGATTAGGTAGCTTGTATTGTACATTAAACCCAGATTGTTTCACTGCTCTCTCGAATACGAAACAACGAAGTTCTAAAGCAAATTAGATTCAACAACCAAACCCTACTTGTGTTACGGTGTAGGCTATGATGTCAGCCATGGGTGAAACAAAGTTTATTTATTTATTTATTTAACTTCCAACGGTCAAAAGACCAATTTACAACGGGTTACAGTTTTACATAGTTTATCAAGATGACTAGTACTTATAAACACAGAGGGCCAAGCCAAACATGCAATTGGACTTTAAACTAATTGGTGCTTAAGCCCTAGCTCAAGCACCAAGCCAAACATGCAGGGAACAATACAGCCAACACTATGCAACAATAACAATAATAAAGCTATATGATTTACAATAAATATAAACTATACTAGTAAAGGTAAATAAAATCTACATTATTGTAATAAATATTAACAGTATTAGAGTAACAAAATAGAATCTATAGAATACATAACAAATTTTAACAACGATAACAAATAAATAACAATAATTTATAATAAATATTGAGGATCATGATAAGTAAATAGAATTAGAAAAAAAAACTAATGAACATGCACCATATGTTATACTAATAACTTACAGTTTTGATTGCCGAATACAGATTCAATGCAGTGCCCTCCAGTCCAACAACTTCTTTTTGAAGGCCTCCTCACCTGTACAAAACAGATCAATGTCGTCCGGCATGCTGTTGGCCAGCAGCTGGAGGCGAGGAAAGGTGCTGTGGAACAAGTACTGGGTCGAATACTGACGTCTAGCGAAAGGATGGGTGTGGCGCAGGTGTCGAGAAGTGCGGAAGTCCAGCTTGACAAGTAGATCAGGGGCATCAATGTTCGAGTTAATCAGCTTCCTCAGGAACAGTAGGTCATTGATTATTCGTCTTGTGTGAAGTGGCATCAAGTTTAACTGAAGTCGCAGATCATGAACTGGAGCAGTGCGGTAGTCGAAGCCTAGCAGCACACCAACAAAACGGACGAAACGGGTTTGAACGTTCTCAAGTCCATCAATCTGGCCAATCAAGTAAGGGCTCCAAACAGGTGAAGAATATTCCAGTAAGGGTCTCACCAGATGGATGTAAAGGATCCGTAGAGCATGAATAGAGAACATGTTGCGGCTGTTCCGTATGACGAAGTATAGGGCAGAATTAGCTCTCTTACAAATATAGTTGATATGTTCTTGAGGGTTTAAATTAGGAGAAAGCATGACTCCAAGGTCCCTTATCATCAGAGAACGCGAGAGGGGTTGATCTTCAAGTGTGTAAGGGAACATGATAGGTGTGCTAGACCTGGAGAAAGATATCACAGAGCATTTGGAAATATTTAATGACATGTCATTATCATAACACCACTTCATCAACAGATCAATACTGTTCTGTAAAGCCTGGCAATCGTTGAGGGTTTTTATTGTTCTGAAGAATTTAGCATCATCGGCGAAGAGTAAAACTTTTGATCCTTGGGTGTACTGGACTAAGTCATTGATAAATATTGAGAAGAGAACAGGGCCCAACAGTGATCCCTGAGGCACACCTGATATAGCAGAGAAAGGCTTCGACAAACAGCCAGCAACCCGAACCCGAAGAGAACGATCCCGAAGGTAGCTCTTCAACCACATCAAGAGGCTTCCACTGAGTCCAATAGCTTCAAGCTTGGCCACCAGGTGTTCATGGCTTACACGATCGAAAGCTTTAGAGAAGTCTGTGTATATGGAGTCCACCTGATGAGATTCTGAGAAGGCAGTGAGAATGTGATCTTGGAAGGTTAGTAGATTAGTAGTAGTCCGAGCGTCCTTTCATAAAGCCATGTTGTTCAGCACAGATAACACCCTTCAGATGGAATGACAACCTCTTCAGAACCAGGGATTCAAAGATCTTGGCAATTGATGACTGAATAACTACCGGGCGATAATTCTTGACGTCAGCGGGAGAACCAGACTTGAAGATAGGTACTATATAACCCCAATTTGAGATTAGAGGGAAAGATTCCGGCAGCCATGAGCATGTTGAAGTATAAGGTAAGGTGAGGAGATAAAAACGCTACTGCAGAATTTCATAATCAATGGAGAGATGTCGTCCAGGGCCAGCTCCCTTGTTCACATTCAAGCGAATTCAGTACAACCCTCCACCTCAGCACAGGTTACACAGCAGGAAGAGAGAGTGGTACATGCCTTGAGGTCATATATAGGTGGAGATGAAGATGGAGCCTTGTACACAGAGGAAAAAAAACTTGGCGAACATGTTAGAGATGTCTTGAGGATTTTCAGCAAATTCATGATCGAGCTGCAATCGAGAAGGAAGTGATGGAGTCCTCTTGGAAGAATTGACAAAACTCCAGAAGACTCGAACGTTACTCTTCAGAGATGAGTCAATGGACTGAATATATGTTGAGTAGCATTCCCTCGTTAGTCTACTACATGCTGCACGAACACCACAGAATTGATAATAAAGACGGTTATCAAGAGTTTGTTTGTAGCGCCTATGAAGTATCTTCTTCCTGATGATCACAGCTTTTAGTTCAGGGGAGAACCAAACAGGAAAGGCTCCGTTTACCAACGTATTTAGATGGACATGCGCTCCTGATATTGCAGCTAAGTTGGAAACAAAATTCTGAAAATAAGTCTTCGACAGGAACACTGTTATCGAACACAGGATAGTTCAGACGCTGAACCCAGTCAAAACACATGGGCTAGATCACATTTCCTTAGATTGGGAACAAATGCACTATAGTAGAGGTTTTCTGAAGTATTAATATCCAGGTCCATTTCCAGCGCAGGATGGTGGACATTCCACAGGAAGAAGAGGGTCTGAGGCATTCAGGACTCGCAAGTTCACAGAAGAAAAGACCAAATCCAGAAGGACACCTCGATCATTGTAGATATTATTGTACTGCTTAAGATCAAGGAAATTCATAAAATCATAAATACGTTGGGCTGATGTGTTGAGGTGGGTAAAGAGACTGGACCAGTCCACGTTCGGCAAGTTAAAATCTCCAATAATCAATAATGGGTGTATGTCTTGAACGGTAATTGACAGTTCCTCCAGAATAGATGCAAATTCCATGTATTGGGTAGAGTTCTGATTAGGAGGCAGATATACACCACCAAGGACAAGAATAGAATTCTTTAGCTTCATGGCTGCAAAGACACATTCAATGTTAAGAGAAGACTGAGAGAGTTCCCAGGAATCAAACCGGTCCCGTATTGCCCACAATCACCCCACCACCACTGGTTTTCTGGCTCGATAGAGAGGTCCTATCACATCTATACACCCTGTAATTGAAGAAACCAAGTTCAACATTACTTATATCCCCTGTAAGGTTGGTCTCCACCAATACAATCACATCATATACGGAATGGCTAAGAGATTGGCGCAGGGTTACAAGTTTAGATCTCAGTCCATTGACGTTTTGAAAAAACACACTGATTTTCTTTTGACCGTTGGAGTCTAAGCGTTTTTTGATTTCAACTTGGAAATAGAGGGAACTCCATTAATGTACCTTATAGTCAGGTCATTCTCGCCAGCATTCCTCCTCGCTTCAAGGTCTGCTCTGAGTTTCTGAAGATGATTTCGGTCTTTAACTGTGCGATCTCTAGACATGCTGATTCCACCATCACCATTTGCATATTTGTCCGAGAAACGTTTGGCGAAAATTCGAGCTTGGTCAGCATCAGGGAAAATGACTTTTATCGGCCTGGAATTATTTTTCTTATATACTCCAATTCTAAAGAATTTAATAGATTCAAGGTTAGCTTCCTGGTAAACTTCAGACAAAAGCTGTTTAATTTGCTGTTTGTCGTGTTTTCTTTTAGATTCAGTGTTTGATTCAGCTTCAACCAAAACCCTACTTGTGTTACGGTGTAGGCTATGATGTCAGCCATGGGTGAACAAAGTTGACTAACAGAAGATTAGGTAGCTTGTATAGTACATTAAACCCAGATTGTTTCACTGCTCTCTCGAATACGAGACAACGAAGTTCTAAAGCAAATTAGATTCAATAACCAAACCCTACTTGTGTTACGGTGTAGGCTATGATGTCAGCCATGGGTGAACAAAGTTGACTAACAGAAGATTAGGTAGCTTGTACGATTATAGTACATTAAACCCAGATTGTTTCACTGCTCTCTCGAATACGAAACAACGAAGTTCTAAAGCAGATTAGATTCAACAACCAAACCCTACTTGTGTTACGGTGTAGGCTATGATGTCAGCCATGGGTGAACAAAGTTGACTAACAGAAGATTAGGTAGCTTGTATAGTACATTAAACCCAGATTGTTTCACTGCTCTCTCGAATACGAAACAACGAAGTTCTAAAGCAAATTAGATTCAACAACCAAACCCTACTTGTGTTACGGTGTAGGCTATGATGTCAGCCATGGGTGAACAAAGTTGACTAACAGAAGATTAGGTAGCTTGTATAGTACATTAAACCCAGATTGTTTCACTGCTCTCTCGAATACGAAACAACGGAGTTCTAAAGCAAATTAGATTCAACAACCAAACCCTACTTGTGTTACGGTGTAGGCTATGATGTCAGCCATGGGTGAACAAAGTTGACTAACAGAAGATTAGGTAGCTTGTATAGTACATTAAACCCAGATTGTTTCACTGCTCTCTCGAATACGAAAACAACGAAGTTCTAAAGCAAATTAGATTCAACAACCAAACCCTACTTGTGTTACGGTGTAGGCTATGATGTCAGCCATGGGTGAACAAAGTTGACTAACAGAAGATTAGGTAGCTTGTATAGTACATTAAACCCAGATTGTTTCACTGCTCTCTCGAATACGAGACAACGAAGTTCTAAAGCAAATTAGATTCAATAACCAAACCCTACTTGTGTTACGGTGTAGGCTATGATGTCAGCCATGGGTGAACAAAGTTGACTAACAGAAGATTAGGTAGCTTGTACGATTATAGTACATTAAACCCAGATTGTTTCACTGCTCTCTCGAATACGAAACAACGAAGTTCTAAAGCAGATTAGATTCAACAACCAAACCCTACTTGTGTTACGGTGTAGGCTATGATGTCAGCCATGGGTGAACAAAGTTGACTAACAGAAGATTAGGTAGCTTGTATAGTACATTTTTCCACCCTGACTTTTTTTGTTAAATTCTATGTGACATTTGTGTTTGAGACAACATGAAATCTGATTTTGAGTAGATGGTGCTTGGTAAATGAAACTTTTCATGTTTCATTTCCAAATGCTTTATCTGTTTAAAGCAGCAGGAAACCTTATCTAAACTAGAGAGACATAGGGTGGAAATGGAAATAGTGCTTTCATCAATATGCTGTGTTTATTGCTACTTGAGCTCTCTATTCATGTTAATTTCGATGTGTCATCTCTTTTGGAGACATAGTGAAAACTGATCTGGAGTAGTAAAACAAAGTGTGATGTGGAAATGGTGCTTTGTTTCACGTTTAAGTTCCAGATGACACATCTTTGGATGGAGCACGAATCCAGTAGAACCAAGACAACATGAGTAACAGTTAATAGTTTGGACATTACGACTATAACTACAATGATTATATTAGGAGACAGTTTTCCGGTCGCATCATGTTTCAATCCACTTGGAGGTGGCTGACTAATCCACTTACGGACAAGCAGGAGAAGGGCATTTCTCTAACTTTTCTCAGTAATGTTACTAGAAACTCTCAGTCCATTCTTTCTTTAAAGGTTATTTTTGACGATGGAAGGATTGTGAAGGAAACAGGATTTTTCCGGACATTTGCCATCGTTTAGTGAAACAAGAAAACAGTAACACTACGTTTCGAGATCTGCAATCTGATCTCTTCTTCAGGTAAAGAACTAACCTAATACATAATTACAAACTAGTTTAAAATAAACAAATCTTACTAAAGCGTTGTGGCACGCCTAAGTCAGGAATCACAACCTACATGTTGTTGTCAACTTCACTAACACTAAAGACATGCACTTAATACAAAACTATACAAAACACCAATCATTAAAACTAAACTACGGAATATAGGTCACAATACGTCTTCACTCGTCTACTAACCACCTACGACTGACCAGAGGGACTAGCCAATGGCAATCGTGACGGCTGGCTAAAACAAGATGGCGGAAATACAAGGGAAGGGGAACAGGAATGGGCCCTTTCGTTATTATTGGTTCATGCGAGATGAACTTCTTAAAACCATATTGTGACTCCGCATTGGTTTATTACTAATATCCGATCCGTTTGATACTTTTGGTTTTCTCTTTAGTTCACTTTTTAGAATTGGCAACCAAAGCGGCCTAATCTCGACTGATGGTTGACTGATTGGTTGGTCTGCCAATTTAATGTATGTTGCCTCAATTAATTTCCTTTTGAAGAAATTTGGTTCCCGATGTATTATGTGGGCTTCATCCCAATTCATATGATGGTCTTCGGACCAACAATGGTGTGCAATTTTTGACTTTTCTGTGAAACCCTTTCTCGTGTTTTCTTTGTGTTCTTTTATCCTTACGTTTAGTGGTCTTTTTGTCTCGCCTATGTATTCCCTATTGCAGCTACATTTTATACTGTAAACACAGTTTTTGGAATCCTGTGTGCCATTTTTTGGTTTTGTTTTTACGAGACTTTGTCTAAGAGTGTTGTGTGTTTTAAACGCGGTTCTAATGTTGTACTTTCTACCTACTCTTCTAATTTTCTCCGATAATCCCGGCACATAAGGGATTGACATAAACGCAAATTCATCACAATTCTGTTTTTCTGACTCAGGAATGATTCTTCTGCCTTTTCACAGCAAGGCCGATATATTTCAGTTCTGAATTTACTTATTTATAGTTTGTTTTTCTAGAGATCCCATACGTAGCCTTACACTTCTCTCGCTCGAAAAACGTCTCACTTCAAATAATTACCACATTAAAATGTAAACCTATAATATCTTTGCACTAATGTTTTACTGATTGGTTAGTATTTGCTAATGTATTTTAGTAAAAATACAATATTTTAGTTTGAATTATGGTAACGAGGATTATGTAGAAAAACACGGGTTTCTGTTTAAAATTTAAGCTTTCTCTAAGAAAAGTAAGAACTGCTCCGTTGGACGAACTGAACCGACCTAGCCTCCGTGTCCTGTTTTAGTGACAAGGCAATACATACTTTTGGAAGCCTATGAACGGATGAAAAGAGCAACTATATAAATTGATCTTTCGTGAACCTTTTCAAGGACGTAAATTTCTTAGAAGTAGCATTTCAAGCAGGACAAAATAGCAACACTCCGCTTGGTTAATGTGCTTAATGGCTTGAAATGGCTCTTACCTTTAATAAGACACAACCGATGTTCTAATGATAATATGTATTAAACCATGGAATGATAATTTTGGAATTTTTGCTGTTTTAAAGTAACAGGAATTGATAAAAACTTTGTGGGGTGGCAACTTCTGTCTAAAACGTATCAATCATTCTCTTTTGTTGTCCATTCGTGAATGGATGCTACCAGTGATTTAGTGATTTCAATCATATAGGAATTAAAAATAACATGGAAATTTATATATGCCAGAAAAATATTATTACATGTAATGTGGTTAAATTAAATTGCATGCTGTGAAACTGTCTTATTCACTTTGATTCACAATTACAATATGTTTAATCTCTATGTTAGTATTATGAGAACTAACAGACAGTCATGAAATATTTACCGCACTTAATTCGAAGCTATAACTATGATTATTTTAGTATTTTTGAGGTACTTTTCATGGTGTAAAATTAGCTTTCCCTCAATAAGTTAAAGCTCTAAAATGATCATTAGAAAACTAACGATAGTCCTGCAGAACCTAACAGGATGTAACAAAAAACCTAAAAAATTAAAATAAATCATATTACTGATATAATAATTCATTCATGAGAAGTTACAGGAACCCTAAATATACATATATCGAAAACCTAATTATATTTAAAATTGGTTAAATCTGTGAAATTTACCTGACATTCAATTAGTGTTTAAACGTATTAATATTGCTAAGATAATACATTTTTCACACAAGAACAAACAGGAACTAATGTTGGATATGGAACAATGTGGTAAAGGTATAACTTGATTGTTTCATTTCACTGACATCTGGGAAACAATGACGCCTGAAGAAACAGACTGTACTCCCGGCCAGGAAACATCCATTGCTCAGTCGTTATCACGAAATATCTTCTATTTGAGAGAATGAAATTACCACGATTCATTATTAATATTAAAGACCAGTACTTAAAGTACTATACAGAATTTAAGTAAAAATTAAACAAAATAATAACTAATAAATGATTTCGTATAGGTTTACAAAAAGCTTCTTTACGACTTTAATTGTCAAGTAGGAACAGTAAATTTGTGTACGTAGTTCTTCATAATATATACAACAAATGTTGTATAAGAATAGTTTAACTCTCATAACTTTTGGAATAATGATGAGTTTAAGTGGATAAAGCTAAAATTTTTAACAGAAAATTATGTTTTTGGTTATCATAATTTACAAAAATAGATATATATATATATATATATATATATATATATATATATATATATATATATGTTTTTATTCGAATACATGGGTGTTTACTATCCAATCAAACAATTGTTTCTGAAGTAATATATGTGTATATTTTAATGTGGTAGTCGTTTGAAGTGAGATGTTTAGCGTGCGAGAGAGGTGCCGGGGCCCGGCTCCGTCAGGGGTTTTCTTTAAAAAGACAAACTATAGATAACAAAGATTCTCAGTGCGAAATAGGCTAGATTTAATTTCTTTTACATTAAGGCTGGTTGTTTCCATGATGCCTAATTATTTACAACTAAATTTAAAAATCTAATTTTTTGTGTTTAACAGTGTGAGTGGTGTCATCAGGAGGACTATAGTTGATACAGCAAGGCAATGAGAGTTGTCGTTGACATAAATTAGAAATACTAATTGAGAAGCACTGAACCAGGGGTAAGACTGCAACCATTTAAGTGCAAATGTGCATGAATTGAAAAATCGACTGACGTCCAATTTTTAACTATAAACTTTTATTTTTCTATTTGATTTACAACATTTAAATAAATTGTAAACTCAGTATATCAAACAGTATTATTCAATTTTTTTTTCTAATATGCTATGTTTCGCTTGGTTATTTTTTTAAGTGTTGCATGATATAGATGTCGTAACATGCTTCTTATTAGCCCGAAGATATATTTAAATCAATTCTAAGATTTCCCAACTGTCGATGAGTTTGGTTTAACCCACACATTTTAGATTTATAAAAGCATAGCCATCCAACGATATAATTTAAAAAAGGTTTATTTTAAAGGAAATAACAGTAAACTAATTACAAATAATGAAAGGTATAAAAACTAGTTATTTTTCAATTAACTCATTAATTGATTATATAAAGCAATATTACAAAGAACACCATGTGTTATTTTTAAACGATAATTGTTAATAAATTAAATTATTACATTACTATTAAATATAATCTAAAATGTAATGCTGTTCGTGATTAAAGTAAATTATAGAGTGTAGTTTCTGTGGTTATGATGGTAAACATGAAAACAAAAAATAATCAAAATAATTGAAAAGTTTAGGTTGGCTTTTAACTGAACTTTATATCGAGCTGGAACATTGTGGCTTAATTATTCCACGAAAATTTACACTGGAAGCAATTCACTAACACCAACAACGTGTTCTTTCTCATTGCAGTTCTCGTTGCTTTTTTCGTTGACGTAATTTCCACTGATTCCTGTTGAGAGATGGTTTTGATGTCGCGCCTGTGTAGTACGGCAGAATACTAAACGAGTCACACATTAAATATCTCAGCCATACCACACGTGCGGACACAACATGACTTCTTCACTGTAGATGTTGAGATGTTCTGATGACTCTTAATATTTACTTCTAAATCTTGACTCTTGTTTTAATATCTTAACTATAACAGCTTCATACAGCTCAATAACTTGTCAGCTTTTGATGTTAAATCTAAATTAATAACATAATTAATAGCTAAGTCAAAAATCAGTTACTAATGATTACTATAAATCATTAAGTATTTTTAAACTAAATAATACGCTTGGTTAATGAGATATCATCCTAAAGAAGTTTAAAATATATTTTTGGTGTTTTCACTCTTTAGGTTTGGAGGCAATGTGTTATAGATTTTTTTATAAATGTTAAGTTTATTGGTCAATATATTAAAATCAATAATAAGTATCCTAATCGATAGTTTTTCTATCCATTAGGTATAATTATATACAAATAAATTTATGTATGTAATGTTTTCTTTTTAACAATATGAGTGGTGTCATCCGCAAGCAGGACCACAGATTATATAGCTATGCTATGGGTCATAAATGCTAGGAGTTCATATAAATTAGAAATACTAATGGAGAAGAATCGAGCCTTGGGTAATGCTGCGATCATAAATATGCCGATATGCTTAAAATTGAAAATCGGCTAATGCCTATTTAAAATTATAACCATGTGTTTTCTATTTGATAAACATAAGTTAATAAATTGAGAACTCAGTATTTCAAACAATAACATTCTAACTTCCTTACCAATATACTTTGTTTAGCTTAGTTAAATTTTTCGAGTGTTAATAATAGAAATGGTGTAACATGCTTCTTATCATCTGAAGATATAACTGTATCAGTTAATTCCAAAATGTACAAGGGTTGGTATATTCAATATGTTTCAGATTGATATGAATATAGCCATCCAATGACATAATTTTTAAAAATCGGTTTTTGAAGCAAAAGGAAACCACTAAAATATTGCACTTGCTGCAGATGTAACCCTTTAAGTAGTCTTTCCTGAAGAAATAAGAAACTGGAAACACTTATCAATTGTCATGACTTCGTTTTTAAAATAGTAATAGGGATATCTTGAAATCAGGCTACCGGAAAATAGTTGAGGATGAGGATAAAGAAATTTCGCCAAATGTAATTGAAATAAGAATAAAGCTATAACATGTTTTTTGTGAAAATATACTCGTATTCATATATAATATTAATTTAAAACATTTTTAAGCCTTTACAATTTTAAATTAAATTTTCTTGTCATCTTTTAACCTTATTAAAATGTCTTTCACTTAAATCGTCTCTTCGAAACTAAAGAAATCAATAAGCCTATTAACGTATTCGTACACAAATCAAAACTACATACGCAGGAGTCCTTACTAGTTTACACATTCATACTAGAATAACATTCAAGGGAAATAACATTAAACTAATTAAAAATAGTGAGAGGTGTGTAAAAACTATTTATTTTTTGACTAGCTCATAAATAGATTTTCAAAACCTATATTACAAAGAACGCCACATGTTATTCATAAACAAGTATTGTTATTAAATTAAATTATTATATTACTGCTAAATATAAGCTATAAATTAAGCACTGTTCTTGATTAAAGTAAATTGTAGATTTTATTTTCGGTGGTTACGATGGTAATCACTACAAAATATATTAATTTTGCGACGATATTCGAAAACTGAATTTGGAAAGACTGGGTCCTAAATATTAAACGAGGTCGTGAAACGTTGATTGGAAGGTAGGCATACGATATTAACACCAAAACACCGTGCCGGTTCGTAGAGGGAGCGGGCAGCCAGCTTTGATTTTGTAACTCCGACCACAGAAAACTCCAAGATGTCCTTGCCCTATGGAAGTCAGTAGAGAAGAGTACAAGAAACCTAATTCCCGATATCTAGAAAACCTGAAAATACTAGAACCAATCAAAAAGCCAGAAAGCCACAGAAACATCTAGAAAGAGAACAACCATCTGGTAAAACAGATGGCTCGACCAGCTGTAAGGAAACAGCTCCCGGTCCGTCCAAAGACCAACAAAATAAAGTGGCAAACGCCACATCCTCCCCCTCTACCCCAGGAGAGAAAAGAAAAAAAACTCAAAAGGATAAGGTAGGAAGACAAGGACGGAAAGATTAGAGACTACAACTGGTACTGCTGTCGTTAGCAAACAGCTAGAAATAGCTCTAGTATGGATATCCTGCACGCTCGCGAGGCGCTCCAAAAGCGTAACGGCTAGAGTCCATTCCGACTGACCACACTACTCAAGATTAAATCTTTTTAGTTTAAAGAGGCTTGAGGAAAAGCCTAGTAGTAGTAAAAAAAAACTTGAACAAAATTAACTACTTTCTGTGGTAGCTACCAATAAATAACGGTCTGAAGTGTTGACACAAGGATGGGTTTTTTTTTCGTTTGTTTCTACATCACTAATACGCTTGGTGGTCAAAAGGCTACAAGAGGGTGTTCCAGTAAGGTTGGGAAGGAAATTAAATAAGTGTACACTTATTAGCCAAAGCTTATTAGCCAAAGCACTTCCTAAAGTCTCCACCCTCCGGGTATCTCCACCCCGGAACCCAAGGGCCACTTAAGCACCCGAATGGAAACCCCGAACGGCTGGCGGAACTCCTTGGACCGCCGGGAGAGTAGTATTACTCCAGACATAAGGTCTGTATTTTTTTTCTTCAAAGATGGGAGGAACAGAAGGGATGAAGAGACCATTCCAAAGCGAAAATTAAAAATATGAGAAAATTACACCCATCATAATATCAACAGACCCAAGTTCGTGTTGTAAAGGCTAATTAGGTTAAAAACCTGGTACTGGCAAAATTTAGCAAAAGTGGGCCAGTACTCTCCTCCCCCTACGGGACGGCTGAGAAAAAAAATTGGTGGCCAGTGGGAAAAGACAAAATAAAGTTTTATTTTTCCATACTAGTTTTTTTAAATTTAGAGACTTGGAGCAAATAAATTCAGGCTCTTAAAAGGCGTGAAAGAAAAACTGTAGAGCTACGGGAAGAGCTTAACGGAGTAAGGAAATCATTTGGTCGTGGTAAAGTGGTTTAATTAGGAACTTTAAAAACAAAAAAACAACTAGTTTCTAAGTGTTGGCCAGGAAAGGCAAAAAAAAACCCTGAAACCTACGGAAAAGAGACCCAAAAAAAACTAACTGGGCCAAAACCCAACAAAATTAGGTTAACAATCAATAAACCTCTAAAACAATAACAATAAAAAAGCCTTCAAAGGATAACAGTAACAACAGTAAAAAAAAAACACTTCCAATATAAACACAAAACAGCAAATAAATAAGATAGCTGCTGGAACATTTAGCAGCTTCAGAGACAAAATTATAAAGTCTTAAAGACACAAAGAGATAACAACAACAACTAACTACAAAAAATATATAGACAAACTACAATCTTCAACAATATTTTCAACAATAAAAACTAAACCTATCCATCGCTGCTAACTTAGCTGAATAACAAAGAATTCCACCTACTGCCAAAAGACTGACCCTACTAAGCAAGAGAAAGACAAAGAAAAGGAAAAGGGAAAGAAAATGTAAGCTTGTGTTGTAAAATGTAATGGGTTGGCCGAACCAAGGATAGCAGGCTGCGCGACTGCATTAGGGAATGTTAAAAATAAATAAACATAAAATTCGCTCCCAATGTACAGCCTAGAAAAATTGCCGAAGCAAAAAAAATTCTCTAAACAGCCAATGCTAATCCTGATCCCCCCGTGTATATGTACTGTAAAAGAAGAGGAGTAAAAGTATCAGAGTGTTAATGTGGTGTAAGGAAGAGAAGAAGAAGAAGAAGGAGGAGGGAAAAACTAAACTAACATCACTATGCCCTAAACCATCCCTATAAACGTCCCGGCAGCGGTGCTTTGGTCTTAGATAGGCCCAAAATATTTCTTTAGGTGGGAAACATGGGCCGACCTAATAAGTTTCCCTGACTTGGGACACCTCAATGTCACGGTGACTGGAGAGGTAAAATCATGAATAACCAGAGGGCGTGACCACAGAGGTTGCAGTTTGGCTGAAATTTGATTAGCCGCATTACTCAAATTTACTCGTCGAAACATTGCCAAATCACCGATACGAAAATTAACTGGTAAACGACCTTGGTTGTACTGCCGAGCAACTTTTCGGTGTGCAACCTCCAACCGATCCAAGGCCTGAGACCATCTCCTCTGCATGTCTCTGGAATCTTGTGTTTGGAGGAGATCATCCAAATTCCAATTGTTTTCCAGGGGAGAAGTAATTTTGTAGCCAAGGAAAATTTCAGCAGGAGAGGTGCCAATTGACTCATGCTTAGCCGAATTAAAAGCGACTTGGAATAAATGGAGATTAGTGTCCCAGTCAGTATGATTTTGAGAATGGAAAATTCTCAAGGCAACGCCGAGGTTTTTATTAACTCTTTCAGCAATTGACGGCTTCGGATAATATGGCGAGGTCATAACGTGTTTGATACCAAGTTCCAGACACATGTTATCGAACTGTCTGGATTTGAAACAACCACCACGGTCGGTGACGAGTTGTGAGGGGAAGCCAAAATACGCGAACAAGCCCTTATGCAAAAGATTCACCGTAGTAGGAGCGGTAGCATTTTTAGCAGGCAAAATCACTGTATATTTTGAAAAGGCGTCAACGATTGTAAGAAGCCATTTGTGGCCTTTTTTTTGTTCTAGGAAGAGGTCCCACGTAATCAACAAACACCCGTTGAAAAGGCCTGGTTGCTGATTGAGAAGCCAAAGGGCCTACCTTAGTATTTTGAGCCTGTTTGCATCTCTGACAGAAAGGACAAGCCTTTACCCTCTCTTGGATAGCCTGCTTCAGGTCGGTAGAAAAGAAAATTTGACTAATCCGATCCCAAGTTTTCTTGAATCCCAGATGAGCTCCGAGAGGTGACTCATGGTAAACTTTAAACAATAGGTCGTAGAGTTTGCTAGGTACCACTACTCTAGGTTTGGATTGATTAGGCAATTGGTGAACTAAAATGCCTTGAATTACAGAATAATTTTGATTGGGATTAGTACCCTTCAAAGATTTCACAATATTGCGAACTTGAGCATCTTGCTCTTGGTGGCCTTTGATGTCTTTGAAGGCTTCCGGTACAGAAAAAAGAATAAAAGCCTGTGTGTGGTCGGTTTTATTTTGAATAGTAGAACTCTGTGAAGAATCGGTTTGGGGCTCAAATAAACGCGAGAGGCAGTCGGCCACAACATTGTCTTTGCCCCTAACATGCTTGACAGTAAATTGAAAGGCATTGATGAGAGTGGTCCAACGTGCTATTTTTCCTACCTGGCGAGGATTGTTAAGTAACCATGAGAGTGAGGAATTGTCAGTCTCAAGCGTGAAGGAACGATGCTCTAAATATTGTCTAAATTTTGTAAAGGCATAGACTACTGCCAAAGCTTCTAAATGGAAAGTTGAATAGTTCCTCTCGTGTACATTTAAAGGACGGCTCGCAAAAGCTATAGGGTATATTTGGCCCTGGATTTCCTGAGACAGCACTGCACCTACAGCAGTACCTGAAGCATCAGTTGACAGAATAAACGGGGCATCAAAATTTGGTAAGCGTAGGACCGGAGCAGAGACTAAAGACCGTTTAAGTTTGTGAAAAGCATTCTGTTGCTCCTCACCCCATATGAAATTTACATCCTTTCTCTTTAACCTATTCAACGGCTCACAGATTGACGCGAAATTGGGAATAAATTTAGAATAAAAGGCACACATTCCAAGAAACCTGCTAACCTGCTTAGTATTTTTGGGTTGAGGGTAGTTGTCGATAGGGCGAGTTCTATTTGGGTTGATGGTAACTTTCCCATCTTCGAAGACGTGGCCTAGAAATTCTATTTTATGAGAGGCAATGACCATCTTTTCTGGGTTAACTGTTAACCCTGCCCTACTAAGTCGGTCAAGGACTAAATCGAGATGTCTTTGGTGATCTTCCAGATTTTCAGAAAAAATAACAAGGTCGTCGAAATAGCAGAACAAGAAATCAAATTTCACATCACCAAAGATTTTATTTATCAACTCAGTCAGTATCATGCTACCACTAGCTAGACCAAAAGGGAGGTAATTGTATTCCCATTGGCCAGTGCTTGTGACAAATGAAGTGTACTTCTTGGAAGCCTCATCAAGTGGTATCTGGTTGTAAGCGGACACCAAGTCTAACATAGAAAAGATCTTAGCCTTGCCTAGAAATTGAAAAGAAGACTCTACCGTAGGCATCGGAGTTGAATCGAGCTCCAAGACATTGTTTAAGGCGCGGAAGTCAACCACCAGGCGTGAAGAACCTCCCTTTTTAGGTACTAAAAATGCTGGACTGGAGTAAGGGGAAGTTGAAGGTCTAATAACGCCTTTCTCCAGAAGGCCTTCGATATGCTCACGAATTAAAGCCATTTTCGGGGGAGCATAATGATACGGACGGCACCTGAACGGCTTGTCTGACTTGACAGTGATAGAATAAGTCAAAAGGTTAGTTTTACCCAGCTGTTTGGTCACAGTTTCGGGAAAACACCGCAGAATATTTTTAAATGTCTGAACTTGGGAATTATCAAGCCTCTCTCCAAAGATAGGTCCCAAACTAACATCCTCTGCCTGTTCATCCTCTTGGTTTTCGGCTATAACTAGTGAAGTGTCAAAGGGAAAAGACACCTGGCGTTGAGCCGCATTAATGCTCATTTCAGAGGCCTGAATGAAGTCGAGTCCAATCAAAACAGGAACCGGTAAGTTGTTAGTAACAAGAAATGGGAAAGTCCAAGAGAAACAAGCTAATTTGAAATGAATATGGGCCAAAAATTGAAAGGAGACATCTGAACCATTTGCAGCTGTAGCCGTCAATGAAGTTTCTTCAACTTTCTTCACGACACCCTTGAGTTTAGAGAGAGTATCAAATACGCTTTTAGCTACGATAGATCTGGTAGAACCAGTATCAATCACAGCAGAAGACTTAATGTTAGAAAAAGCAATAGGAATTTCTAGGGGTTTGACCTTGGGCAAAGCCGGAGCTAAAGGATTAATGGGCCTAGTCTTCTTGGGGAATGCCGGCCCTTTCAGCGAATTCCCCTTTTGGAGTTTAAATTAACCGCAGGATTAGCGGAACTATAATTATGGTTTTGATTATTCCTATTATAGGAAAACCTCCGTTCCTGGTTTGGCCTACTATTGTTCCCTGGTAGCATATTATCTTGCAATTGATTAGAATTACAAACTTGGGGGTTCAGCCGCTGATTGAAAGCATTATCATAGCCATTTGCCCTTACTTGGCCCTGCCTAGAATTATTGGGTTGAGAATGAAAGTTCTGGTAAGGTCTACTATTATTGTAAGGCCCGCTTCCTTGCCTTTGGTTACCTCCAAACGAATGGTTTGGATAAAATGTGCTATAGGGGGTTCTCTTAGCGGCGTCTCGGTCGAAGTTTGTACCCGAACCACGGTAAAATGTTCTGTTATTATAACGATTATTTTGGAAAAGATGTCCAGCGTATTGTAAATTAGTATTATCATAAGTGACATTTTTATTAGAATCTATTGCAGCTTCCTGAGATTCAGAATTGCCATACCCTAACGGAGCTTGAACAGTGTTGACCGTCAAACTCTCAATCATGGAAACCATGTTTTTCAGTTGTTGTACTGTGGTAGGGGGTTGAAGACCTGCAAAAGCTGCCCTAGTATGAGGGTTGAGACCGGTAAAAATAGTTGTAAAAATCTCGCCATCACTTATTTCTGGTCCAAGAATTTGGAAAATGCTAACAATGTCAGTAAGATAATCAGCATAAGGTTCTGACAGTCGTTGTTGTCTATACATGAGTTTAGACTGAATGTCTCTAATGGCCCTAGATGAGAAAAAAGTAAACCTAATTGTCTGCAGAGCATTCGGCCAGGTAGAGTCAGCACTCACGAGACCCATCCACACATCACGAAGTCTGCCTTCAGTGCGTGCCACAGCGTTTAATAGAATAGTTTTTATCTGAACCTAAATTTAACTCTACTATTTTTTGGATTTTTACGAGAAATTCTGTTAGCTGAAATAAATCTGTACCAGAAGTAATGGGTACCTCTCTAAGCATATCCCGCAAAATGTTAGGGAATGAGACATCGTCCCTGTTATATGGCCTATTTTGGGTTGCAATTTCTTGGGCTACCGTCTTAGCAGTCGCTTCAATAGCATTTAAGGTCATTGTATGCAGACTCTTCACTAAACCACCAAGATCCACCGGCACTACAGGGGGCAGCACAGTACAAGTTCCTACTTCGTCCTGTTTTAAACTGGGATTATCCACTAAATCATCCGTCACGGGTACCCTTGGTTCATCCGCAGATTCCTCCAAGTCACTCACGACCCCTTCGCTAGACCGAGCCACAAATTCACTTAGCTGCACACGCATGGCATCAAGCTTATCCTTGGGTTTAATTCCCCATAGCTTGCATTGTTCGCGGGCTTCCTCAATAGTCAACTTTTTAATCCAAGACACAGTCTTTGGAACATTATTTAAATCGAAGAACTTCATCTCGTAAAAGGTTCAATAATCAACAATAAATAAACACAAATCACAACAAACAAGTTAAACAATAAATTAATCAAAGACACATGAGAGCGTGGACAGATATTCCACACAAACTAGAGAGCAGTAAAAAAAAATTCAGAAAAACATTAGGGCAATTTTACTGTGGTGTGTGAAAAAGTACAAGTTGCAAAAAAAACTATTATAAAATTATAGTATTACAAATAAATAAAAGCATAAAGTACATTGCCTTATTATTACCATGAAACCAACTTCCAGTATCACTAACAGGTGTAGGCAGAAAAAAAAATCAAAAGTTTGGCTTTCAGAGCAAAAAAATGTCGGCTGCCATCAGTCGGGGGTAGACTCAATTTGTTTCCTCTCAAAAGGTTGAGAAAGTTCAAAGTATTCAAAAAAAACTAACAACACCTTTCAAAACCTAAAAGAATAAGAGAGGGAAACAAAGTAAACAAAAGAATTAATCAAAAGCAAGAGCAACTGTACCGTAGAAGAGCAAAAAAAAAATATATGGGGCAAGTCGTAAAGTAGCGCTACCGGTAACTACTACATAAAGTTCAACAAGTCCCAAGTGAATAAGACACAAGCCCAAATAGTAAACTCTCCCTTTAAACTGTAAATAATTTAGAACACCCCCAAAAAAAAAATCTCTTTTGAGGCCAAGAATCCAAAAAAAAAACCCCAGTGAAAAATTAAAAATTAAGAAATTAAAGACCAAAGGAAAAAAAAAATTATTTAACCACTTAAGGCTTAAATTAGGCTAAACTGAAATTTAGGTAAGTTAACCACCCGAAGCTGAATCAAGCAAGCTGACATAACAATCAATCCAAAGAGTCCACTAGGGTTTGGTATATTATAAAACAGTGAACCCTCAAGGTGGCAAACTATAGTTTTAAAAGTTTGTAAAAGAAAGGATGTTTCAACATATTGGAAAGAAAAGTTTAGTTTTGTAAGTAATTAAATCACTTATATGTATGTCAGCACGTCAAATCCAACCCCAAGCTGCAACTTCATAAAAATTACAAAACAAGCATAGGCCTATGTTACTTTCAAAACTAGTTGAAACTAAAGGTGTACTCCATATTAACTTTAACTGTTTTAATTTAAACAGGCACTAGTCAAAAGAATCAAAGGGCTTTTAATAATAGACTATGAAAGAATTATTATTTTTACAATAACATTAAAGTTTTGAAGAAGGTTTAAGAAAAAAAATTGCAAACTGTTAGACTAAATCAACCCCTTAAGCTTGAACTGCCCCGAACAATCAAATAGCATAGGCCTACATAAAAGTTTGACATGTTTCTAAGTAGAAAAATTATCAGATAAATTTAACAGTAACACTTCACTTACCTTGTGTATAGACTAAGATTAATTAACAAAATTGTGTAAGACTCGAATAAATTCAACGCAGTAGACAAAATCAACAAATTAGTGCTATTAAAAATTTAAACTCTTATCAACTTAAAACAAGTACAAGTGGAGTAAATCCGCTGGAAGAATAAATAAATAACTAAATAATTAATTAAATCCTAGAATAACAACAATTAATTGCATTTGGAACTAAGGGTAGGTGTGGAAAGGTTAAAAATTTTAAATAAATCAGAAGTAGAGATGAAATATCAGAAGGAAAGCAAGTTATATAAAAAAGAACACTTTTAATTATAAGCCAACCCAAAGTAAATAATCTGGTGAAACTGAATGGGGGTTTCAAATATTAATCAGAAAGCTAAGAACTTTAAAAACAAAAGGTAGGCTATACATAGGCGGCAGTACAATACGCAGTCACCAACAGCATCTATGAAATCCTTCGACTTTACTTGCACAGATCTGAGCCAAAGTTTAAATTAAAATACTAAAAGGTGCTAATTAAAGTTTAGAAAGCACAAGTAATTAAGTACCAGGTATGTTTAAGGCAACAGGCTACACTGTAGGTGAAAGTAAAAGTTAGGTTAAGAGTTAACTTGGTGAGAGAAAAAAAAATTTATTAAAATTGGTTTAAAGTAAAATTTTAAGGTAGAAAAAATCAACCAAATACCTATGCCTAAATAATTAGTGAGAATAAGTTACTAAAGTTTAAGAAATACTGCCACTCACATGTTCAATTATTACACAACTAGGCTTAGGTAGCAGTTGGTTGCAAGAACTGCTTGGCTCAGACCTGCACATTAAAAACAAGCTACTTCGAAAAAGTTTAACATTTTGAGTAAAAAAAAAAGGCAGTGTAAGGAAAATTTAGAAAACTAAAAAAATTTAGAAAAAACGTCTACCCCTTTAAAAAAACTTAAAACTAGGACTTAGCTCTCATAGCTGTGTAGAATTCCTCCGCTCCCACCGGCAAGCCTAGCCTTCCATTTCAAACCACGATCTGCTACCAATATGCGACGATATTCGAAAACTGAATTTGGAAAGACTGGGTCCTAAATATTAAACGAGGTCGTGAAACGTTGATTGGAAGGTAGGCATACGATATTAACACCAAAACACCGTGCCGGTTCGTAGAGGGAGCGGGCAGCCAGCTTTGATTTTGTAACTCCGACCACAGAAAACTCCAAGATGTCCTTGCCCTATGGAAGTCAGTAGAGAAGAGTACAAGAAACCTAATTCCCGATATCTAGAAAACCTGAAAATACTAGAACCAATCAAAAAGCCAGAAAGCCACAGAAACATCTAGAAAGAGAACAACCATCTGGTAAAACAGATGGCTCGACCAGCTGTAAGGAAACAGCTCCCGGTCCGTCCAAAGACCAACAAAATAAAGTGGCAAACGCCACAATTTAAAGTTTATGTTGTTAGTTAACTGTACTTATATCGAGTTATAACAATATGGAATAACAAAGTATTCCACGACAAGTTACGCTGGAAACGCTTCACTAACTCCAGCCACATATTCTAGCTAATAACAATTCTTGTTAATTTTTTCCAGTTGACGTAGTTTTTCACTGTTTCCTCTTGAGAGATGATTATTATGCCGCGCCTGTGTGGTAGGGCAGAGATTTAAACGTATCACACGTCAAAAATCTCAACTATACCACACGTGCGGACACAAAAGGACTTCTTCACTGTAGATTTTGAGATGTTTCAATGACTACAGATGTTTATTTCTGAACCTTTACTATTGTTTTATTATTATAAACATAACAGCTTTGTACAGCTCAATAACTTTCCACATGACTAAGTGTAAACATGTCAGTTTTCAATATTAAATCTAAATGAATAACATAATAAATAGCTAAGTTAAACATTCAGTTACAAATGGTAATCATAAATCATTAATGTTTCAACTGAATAATATGGTCGGTTAATGAGCATAATATGACTTATTCACTCTAGATTTTGAGATGTTTCGATGACTCCTGATGTTTACTTCTAAATCTTAACTCTTATCTTAATACCTTAACTATAACAGCCACTTAAAAGTTAAAAACTTTTATTATAAAAATGTTTCTTTTCAAAAGTAAAGTCAGATAACAACTCCACGATGATACACTGTGACTGATACAAGATACACGAAGGTGACTGAATATCATTTCTCAAGATAATCAATCACTAAGTCTGATGACTCTTGGATAGGACAAACAACAAGAAAACAAATGTTTCGGGATTTGCTCATCTTTTAGCGTAGAGTTCTCTGTAAGATTGGACCGGTCTTCTTGACAGTCTTCAGTAAATGGGATACAGAGACCAACACCAGTTGAAAGTTATGTCGGTGTTTTGTATATAAAATCCTCTTGTGCGTTTGGTTCTCGTGTAAATCAAAGAGTGTCAGTTCCATGGTCCTGTGTCGTGTAACATTCATTCCCATTCATATTTATACAAAAACTCATCAAAGTTATCTATATTTTGATTACCTTTATTAATCGATCAATCAGTTTAAGTAAACTTTAATATTAGGTTACCTCTAGTAAATGAATATTAGTGTCATTGTAGTGTTAAAACTATGTGAGTAGTTTGCCCATTTGTGAGGCAACAAAAATTTTGTGATTCACTCTGTGCGATAAACCATCGTATGATTAAATAAGACATTGTTGACCCAACATCACAGAATACATTTACATTCAGTTCTTTGTTAGCCAACATCGCGAGTAATGCGAGTAGCACGAGTATGGCTGGAAGTGAGTTGGCCAAAAGTTCCTGTACAGTGGGTGTGGCGGAAGTAAACAATATTGAAATGTACCTTTACTACACGTACAGACTTATAGTGTCATCCCTGCTGTTTACTGGCGTTATTAACAGTGTTTTTACACAATTCTTACCTTTTAAATTAACTTAATTACAATTTTCTTACAGCTGTAGTAATGTGATTCAACAACATGAGTTTTCATAGTAAATAACTATTATAATTTAAAAATAAAAATATACAATTTGTATAACATCTTTAACGACTATGTTACAAGATAGTGTTGATGTGATATTTTTTAAGCGTCCAAACTCAATAATGGTAGAAATTAACCCTATTACGGTTATACATTTGAGACTTAAATGTAGTGCTACAGAATACAAAAGTAACAGCAAAATATGATACTCTATAATCATACATAACGTATAATACATTAACACTAGGTGGTTGTTAATTACAATTATACACCATTCTATTTATAAAGTTATTATGAGTAGATTTGATTATTTATTAATAATTTACCTACTAAAGTAAAATAATTTGAGAATGACATGCGCGGTTTTGCTTTTAACTACTTTGTTTAATCTAATAAGGAAGATAGATATGAAGGAAACGTGATTTGTCCAGACATTTGACATTCTTCAGGTACATACAAAATTAGTTACACTACGTTTCCAGATCTGTCATATGATCCCTAACTCAGGGGAACAACTAACACAACACATAAAAATCTAGGATCTTTAACTTTGTTTAGCCAACAGTTAACATACCACTCCAATCTAAGAGGGGTTATGGGTACAGACCATGTTATAAGAGGAAAATCCTGTTTTTTTTTCTATTCTTCCAACGCAAAAGCAAACTTTAAACAAAGAAATTTTAGTAATGTTTGGGTGTATTGGAATGTACAAAAGCTGTTTTACCATCAGTTAACATATATCTATGATTCACAATTGGTTATGGAGACGCATTATGGTATGAATGAAACAATCGAAATCCGTTAAAATAGCATTTGTGATAAAAATATTAGGAAAACACGGTATTATTTATTTATTCCAAATTAAAATAAATTCAATTATTTATTGTAATTGTTAGGCATTTTGTAGAGTAATACACTGTTACATATGTTTATAAGAGTAGCAATATGAAAAAAGAACATAATAAAAAATAAAAATGATAGATATTATCTATTACAGATAACAGACAGGTTTAAATGTTTGAAAACGTTTAAAAAGAAATTTATTGTTGTAAATGACAAAATTATTCGAGTGGGAATTTAGGGCTTCGTAAAGGTCACAGACATACATTTTAAAAGCTAAATTTAATATTTTCCCTATAAGCAATAGATCTGATAAGATAAACTAATAATACAAAATTATACCTTCTAAATAAAGTAATTCAATATAGCACTCAAAGTTCATTCTGCACCAATTGTATAAATGTGGCTATCTGAATTTGTAGGATAGTTGAGATGAGAGATGTATTATTTCCTTATAACTAAGCTACTATAGTATGACTGATTGGTTTACTGGTGTTTAATAAATTCCAGAAAACAATCAGGACTAAAAATGTTTCATAATATCCACACGAGTTAGTGAATACATTAGACACATGACACAGCGGGGTACGGGAAAATGAAATTAGCAGAACATAAATACAATAGCAAACATGTAAAATTAAAAATAAACAACATGCAAAATCTGCATATTTACCTACTGAATAAAATAAGAAACACTATTGATATAATCAAGAAACGAAAAACTGACAAATTAAAAGTAATGGGATTATTTGTTTATTATTTTTAATGAACTATAAGAAAAAATCTTTAAAAAGATAGACTCAAATTGTTAAATGTAAAATATTTAAATTGCTGGAAGGATTAGATTTTTTCAAATCATAATCGTAGTTTTTTAAGGCCAAGTATTGCAGAATTTAATTTATTTTTCTAAGCCAAGATTCGTCACGGTAAAATCAGGAAAATTTAGAAAATATAGAGGATAAAACCGTTGTTTCTTTATTGTAACTACCTAAGTGTATCTGGTACAAAATGCTCTTCGATATAAATTGTCCAAACTCTCTTGAACTACATAAGCAGTAAAAGTTTTTTGTTAGCCTTTTAACCTTTTGACGTAGTTTTTGATGATTCCTCTTGAAAGATGATTTTGATGCCATGAATGTGTGACGCAGCAAAGAAATCTCACGACAAGTAACACGTGAGTATCTCTGGTGCTCCACACTTGCTGGCTCATATGTCTTCATCTTGTCTGGAGATTGAAGTCATTTCGACGATAAAGTTTTTCCAGTGCACCATCCAATTTAACAACATTTAGCGTACTGAATATTTTCATTAGAATATTATTTATATAATATTAATTATATACATACATACATATATATATATATATATATATATATATATATAATATATATTATATTATATATATATACACACACACAGGGTGTCCAAAAAGTCCCGGGTCGGTTAAATATTTTTCAATAAAGCTACAAAAACCTTACACAAAGTAACTGGGCATAAACATTTATTTTATCACACATTCAGTGATCCGCTACTTCCTCAGGGGGTGGCCCGCTAGGAGTCAGAAGAAAATCTTAATTGTAAGCATAGGTTGATATGCATATCAAATAAAAGGTATTTAGTAATAGAGTACAGAGCCGCAAACCCGACCTCAAACGGATGACCGAGTCAAAAATGACAGCCGTTCAAAGATGGCTAGAGTTTGCAACTTAAGTTAATGTAAACAATACACTGATGAGCTTTTTGATTTTAACTTTACTAACCCAAAACTGTTTACAATTAATTGTTGTTGTAGAATAATAAGTTTAATTATTTGCAATGATTTAGTCATTAGAAGATTACTACTTACAGAGAGCCTTTTCACAACAGATGCTCGAAGTGTCCGCCTTCTGTTGTTTGATAGTGAGCTAATCGGTGATAAAAGGCCTCCACAGCGTGTTGTAGTCCTGTTTCCTCACGTTCCAAACAACCACTTTCTTCTAAGATCCTGTTCCTCAATTCTTCCAAATCCCGTGGTTTTCCTTTATACAACCTATCTTTAAGATAACCCCAGAAAAAGAAATCCAAAGGAGTTAAGTCGGGGGAACGAGCGGGCCATTCAATGGCAACTCTCTTCCGATCCATCTTTGAGGGAACGTAACATTTAAGTAATCCCTTACAATATTCCTGTAGTGCTCGGGTGCTCCGTGTTGTTGAAACCAGATTTGAGCAAAGTTTTCACCAACAATATTTCGAAGAGCTGGTATTATACGGTTTCTGAGCATGTCAAGGTAGGAAACTTCGTCTAAAGTTCCGTTGATAAAAAACGGCCCCACAATTCTTCCACGTAATATGCCGGCCCAGACATTCAACTTGCGTGGGTGTTGCGTGTGACCTTCTATCATCCAGTTCTTATTACTATCAGTACAGTAACGGCAGTTGTGTTTGTTTACATTGCCACTTAACATGAATGTAGCCTCGTCTGAAAATACAATGTCATTTAGAAGGATTTGAATTGTATCTAACTTGGTCATCATAATTTCACAAAACTCAAGACGCCTGTCAAAATCGTCTTCGTTTGGATCTTGATGCAATGTAAATTTGTATGGCTTGAAACCATTTTTATGCAAAATGTTTTGAACAGAGCTTTTGGACATATCATGATTGACTGCAGCCGATCTGAGCGTTTCATGAGGATTCTCAATGAATGACTGAAGAACTTCCACACTCAAATCCTGATCGGTTGCACTTGGTGGACGACCACTTCTAGGAAGATCAGAGACAGTTCCATGAGTTACAAAACGGTCTATTGTTCTCGTAACTGTTGATTTTGATATTGGGTTTCGGTTTAGAAATGAGTCATTCAATAGGTGTTGAAATTCACTGTGAGACCGTGTTAAATCCCCCCAACCACGCATCATTAATACGGTAACTCTCTCACGTTCACTAAGTGCCATAACAAAGACAAGATAAAACTAAGTTGAAACAAATTAAGAGTAAAAACTGTTATGGTCTGTCTTTACTAACTAGTAGAATGCCACTAATAACATCTAACTAAAGCAAGAATGGTTACTGCCTGCGGGAATACCCCTCAGAAATAATGAAACTTATTATTCTACAAACAACAATTAATTATTAAACACAGTGTAATTATTTTACAGCTGTTCTAGGCTAGAATAATATTAAAAAGAACAAAGTAACTTAATAAATAAATTTTAGGGGCGCTTCAAAAGTCATTTACAAACAACACTAAATGACTCTCTCTCACTCTCTCTCTCTCTCTCTCTCTTTTCTCTCTCTCTCTCTCTCTCTCTCTTTTATGTTTCGTGTTCGTAATTTTTGGTTTTTATTGTCATGTTATGTATTAATCGGTTTGAAAAAGAATACATGTGTATATTGCTACTATATGTAACTTATTATCCTTAACATGTAGAGACACCGTTAAAATATCTGGTGTTTCATTTTTCAATTATATATAGTCGACATTACAAAAAGAATCCCTTGCCTAAACTGCAACACTTTTCGATCTATCATTACCATTTCATTTAATAAACAGTGTATAATTTGGAATAGAGTGCAAACTATTCTCACTTAAATTAATTTCTGATAGTATAATTACGAATACACAGGGGAAAAGTGTTCGTAATTAGATACTTAAAGTTTACAGGTATATATAAAAGGATAACATTATTGTATTAGACTTCAACTTTTTAGGTAAATAAGTTTAGCATTGCTTAAAGTATAGAAAATTTAACAAACCGATTTTTACAATTGATTTAATTTAATTACCCATGAAGTTAGTTGAATTGATTAAATTAAGAAATTGGTTTAAAAGTATTCATAATGCTTTTACGGTTTTAACTAAGAAACGTAAACTAAAATAAAATGTTAAATACAAGCCTTACCGGCCAAAAAATTTAGAGAGCCGTATCCCCTATTACAATGTATCAAGGTTACCCTGCAAATTTACCTGATTCGTAGCTTTCTCGTCTTCTTTGAGTAGGAAGATGTTTCCCCTGAAACTCACAGGAGCCGGTAGTCGCTGCCCCTCTGTAACTGCCTCCCCATTGCCAAGAGCCGCCTCCTCGCTGGTGTTAGGACGTCCTGATTTCTTCAAGTGTTTTCTCAGAAATATGGCAACTAGCCATTTGTTTTAAAAATAGAAAGTGAAAGTGGCAAATTCAAGAATTAAAAAACCCCCATTATTAATTTATTTTACTGAGCGTGATCGTGAACAATAAACGTGCTACACTTTCATGACAGGAACATGATCACTACGACTTTTCTTATCTGGGCGTCGACTCAGGACTGTCACTATATACTGAAATGTGATACGCAATGGCAATTTTAATGACTTCTGCAGATAACACAGTATTGTGTTTTGCCAACCATGTATGGAATTAATCAACTGATCTCATTATCGAAGATTTAATTGCCCGTCAATGTGGTTTACGAACCATATCGTGTTGCATCCAGATGAAACTAAATTTATCAACTATGGAAAGGATGTTCATATTTCAAATAATATTCTATAATAATGTATTGATATTTACAATTTCTCATTTGCTTAGCTTACCAGACTAACAATATTTAATACTTAGGAATTTATTCTTAATCCGGAAATATATTTAGAAAAAACTGCAAAATGTTTGTATCAAATAAAGTCTTAGGACATTTTTATTTTTCTAACATGTTTATGCAATGACAGAACCTTATTATTATAGGTGCACAGTAAAATTCATTATAGAATGTTTTGCTGGGGGGACTTTTGAAGCAAATATAAATCCAACATTCATTCAACAAAAAAGATTTACGTATAATAGAAAAAATATTGAAAATGGAAAAATTTTAACCACTTTCATGAATATACTTTCCTGATCTTCATACTTGTTTGCAAAAGCTTTAAACTGTGCTTTATACATTCATGCATCTCTATCTCATAAGAAATTTGAGAAAACGTGAGCATTTATCTGTTTTTAAACTTACATTAACTGTGCATACATCATGATATTTTACTAACAACTATAAATTAGATTCTACTAATAAAAAAAATATATTAATCTATTATGAAACAAATTTACATTTGGGTAGACATATTATTAATGGTTGTCTTCGTAATTTACAAAAATAGTTATTAAAAATAATGGAACCTCTAAACGGGCATTTTGCTCGCAGTGGCTCTAATAATTTTCTAAAATTGACAACATTTAATACAATGGCATTGTATTACTAAAATTGTGACTATCGTCTAAGATTTACGATTTTAGCTCATGTAAAAATATTGGTAATACAAACGTTATTTTATATTTCGGCGTTGTCGTAGAGTTATTCATAGATGTTAAACCGAAACTGATGGGAATCGGAAGGAAAACAAGACATGTTCATGATAGTGAACCTACATGACAACACGACATCTCTCAGAGATTCTCAGAGTCAAGATTACATGAACTGTATTTAACAGTCAGGTTATACTTAGATTAAAAATGTTAAACAACGCTTCAAAGATGGGCTTCGTTCATTGCAGTTATTTTGAGTACCTAATAGTTGTTTATTTAGACAATTATGACTAAATGTGTTTGTGTCACACTATATAGGCACTTGTTTAACAAATGCTAGCGATATTTCGGCTTCGCTGTCAAAACCCATATCCAACTAACAGATATCAAACACAAACTTCTATAGTACAAATCCGCTTATGACACGAGCATAGGAACTTCTTTTTAAAGAAAGCCAGCGCAAAAAAATTATATAGTTATAATTTATCTGAATGAAAATCTTCTATCATCCAGTCACCCATTTTGAGATATTGATACACAAAATCATGCAATTTACATCATATACAGATAACCGGAATGCAGGGAAGATTACATTACACACGTTATACATACTATCACAGCAGATCTATAAAGCCTTAAAATTTTATACTTCTCATTTCCCTCTAATCTCATCTCACAGAATTCAATTAAAGTATTTTAAACTCTGTAATATACACAAAAAGGATTCATTTTTGGTGGTAGGTGTTCTTTATGGGATATTTTCAAATACAAACATGGATTGTGCGATGCATCAATTTAACGGTTTATTTACACAAGTGCAATGTTATTTATTGGTGCAAACGAAAGCTTATTATCTATAATAGTATTTATATTTAACATTCTTAAACTATCGACATATATTTCAATTTCTTTGTTACATCTCAACCTTCTGAAGTAGTTGCACACTTATTCCTCGCCAAGATAATTTTGAAGCCAGGCATGGATGGCATGACGAAAAATTTCCCAACAAATTACACGGGAATGCCTTCACCCACACCAACCACGCGTACTGGCTCATTTATTATCTTTTTTCTTATCTGTCAATTTCGTTATGGGAATAAATAACGGTATTATATCATGACAATCACTTTCCTGCAGATGTTGAAGTTTTATACTGTTTACTAATAATGGCTTTATCTAAACATCAAATTTTAATTTCATTTAACATACTATTACACTTATGATGTTAAATTGTAACATACACAAAAATAATCATAGTATATTTACTGGTCATAAAAACTTTCATTTTGTACATCACTTTAAGTTAAATTACGAATATAGTTCATTCAAATATGCACCAACCGGTAACTTTAATGTATTATTACGTATATACCCTATCAAGTTATATAATAACACATTTATTTTTGTTCTCTTAGGGATAAGAAGCTGTAGAAACACCTATTTGCTTATGGCCCTAAAAGGACCTTACCTATTGCCCAGCACTGTTTACCCCCAATATCTCAACATTAGTAGTTAGTGATGTGCCGATCCTGTACATCCACGTGATTGTCCAGATAAAAGTGACACCAAACTTGCATTGAAGTTACAAAAGTTCACACTTTTTCTTAGGGACTCATTATTATACACACTAACACTAAATAGTATTTTTTATGAGTTTGTAAATCAAAAATCTTTTTTGTGAAACAAGTAAGAGTCCTAAAAATACAGTTAGATGTAATGTTTGACTTTATATTTTAAGTTAATAACATCAGAAGTGAATTATGTTACATTTATGGGTTACTGTTTACCAGGGTAACCACGTCGTCATTCTGGTTCCTAGTCTTATCAGTGCATACAAGGTCAAATACGTCAATGTTCACCTCACCCTCCCCCGACCACAGCCAACACTCGGTCAGAACAATGTAACTAAACATTCCACCATAGAATTCTACTAAAAAAGCAATACATCTATATTTTTGGTCATGCTCTTAATATTATTATGGAATAAATTGATAAGATCTAATTGGCCATTTGATTAAAAGTTATAGAAATCTTTGTACTCTTCCAAGCTATTTATTTCTAAGCAGTGTTTCGCCACAAAGCCTTCATCAATTTAAACAATTATGTTTTTACTGGCTACCTGCTCGCCCAGTACATAATTATAATATTGCAGTAATAACGCGTTCGGAAGAATAACTAATTATTTAATAGTTCGAAAGTTTAAAACTTTAATAACTAAATGCACCTTATTAAATGCTTTCATTGGTACTACTTAGTTGGTCGAATATTTAACTATCCAAAGGAAATTTTATAAATTACGTTCTTAAATTGCCAATTAAAAACTTTATAAACGTTGTGTGAAACAATGGTAGAAGTTAAAATAAAAATAGTTTATTATTTAACGTTTTTTCCGGCGATATGCTAAATAAACACAGAAAGAAAAAAACAACAGAAAGTGTTAGAAC
The DNA here is from genome assembly GCF_021130785.1 of Homalodisca vitripennis. Lineage (NCBI taxonomy): Eukaryota > Metazoa > Arthropoda > Insecta > Hemiptera > Cicadellidae > Homalodisca > Homalodisca vitripennis. The sequence continues at coordinate 5,109 of NW_025780498.1, read as the reverse complement.
AATAGAAAAAAAGCATCCGAGCGATGATTGTTTACCTATAAGCAGTTCATTATGAATTAAATGAAAATTAAGTAATTTGACTAATGTAGTCTATAACTTCCTAGAACTATGAAGGAAACAGGATTTTTCCGGACATTTGCTATCGTTCAGTGAAACAAGAAATCAGTAACACTACGTTTCGAGATCTGCAATCTGATCTCTTCTTGAGGTATACGTCATTATTTTAATAAAACTTACATACTATGCACTCATAAATAAATACAATAATATATCTGTGCAGTTATAAAAACATAATTAAAAATTAATTTTAGCGAAAATAGTTGATAATTTTACTGAAAATAATTATAGTTAAATTTTTTCGTGTTAAATAATCAAATTTAAAATTTTATTACAGTAATAAATAACACAAACTAACTGTAGATTGACTCACATAGTTTATCGACTGTCTACTTGCCGTGTCTTGGTCTCTGCTCACGATCGATCTCCTCGACGCTGCGGTAGACTCGGATGGCGCGAGATTTCTCGGTGTGGCGTACGAACACTTTGCCGTCCTTACACCATGTGTAAGCCAAAGCCAGGGAGCCGTCCTTGACCCTAGTCTTGCAGCGCCACAACAGTTCCTTGGTGTGTAGGGTTAGGTGCTCGTTCACGAACATAGGTCCTGGGCTGAAGGTTTCATGTAGATCCGTCCCATGGAACCGTGTCTTAGTTGCAGCGAGCCACTCTCCCCTCACTGAGCGCCGGGCGAACTGGACCACTATAGCTGAACGGAAACGGCGATCTCTGGATGCCGGGAGGCGATGGGCGATGGAAATGTTACGTTGATAAAATGTTAACTTTAGAGCTTTGCTACTGATTACATATCTGCGTACACGTCCTCTTTATCCGTTTGCGGGACACCACGTATTTCAAGATTCGCCACTCTTGAATATTGTTGTTGCTCTATTACAGAATCTTCGAGTTCGTTCACTCTACGGACGAGGGTGGCGTTCTTAATCTTCAGTTCCTCACACTCTTCTCTAAACTTGTTGTTCTCGTCCTCTAAGACAGTTAATCTCGCCACTACTGCAGTGAGAGAACATTCCACTTCCACTGCTCATGCTCTGATTTAGAAAAGTAAAACTTAGCTTAAACTGTTCACTGTCCTGTTTCATCTGCTTCTGTATGGATTTAAGAATTTTGAGCATGGAGGAATCTTCTGTGTCAGACTTGTTTCTATGGATGTCTAATCCTGGTGGCAGTCCTCACATTTCCAAACTGCACCACTTGTGACCAGAGCTTTCTATTTAGTGGCAGTACGTTTACGGCAACACCCAGGATGGTATTCAGCCTTGCACTCCGCACACTTTTCTGTCTCCATGGGATTGGAGAATCCCTTGCTGCAATTAGGACACACTATTGTCCTAATTATTATTTTAAGTCATAAATGATTCCTCACGATATGCTCTACGAACTGTTTTGCCTCAAGGAACATTAGGCAAAGACGAGAGACGAGTCTTACATGCTATTTTAACATTAAAGGCTGAGCAGAATTACAGTACAACTGATGAGGAATTATTAGCCGTTGCGTGGAGAACAAACCATTTATAACCATGTTTTGGGAAGACATTTCAAGGTAGTAACGGACCATAGGCCATTAAGATGGTTAATAAGCCTGAAGGATCCAGGAAGTACCCTAATTACCGACACCTTAAACAGCGCATTGTGAAAATGCTACTGTCTTCCAGGATTGTTGTTTCTACTCTTCCCCACAGAAACGTTTTGCCACTGCTGTCATCAAATTAATCAAGAGACTGCACTAGTAAACGGCGATATAGAATAATTATGCGTAAGGTACCGTGGGGCAGTGGTTTTGGAATTCAACCAAATCAGCAGTGATACCTTCACAACCCTAGGGGGTAAACTTTAAAAATTGCAGCAATCAGCTTCTGGCGAGCTGCTGATTGATAGTCTGCGGAGGATGAGTATTCGAACCCCGTCCAGGAACCCTGCCACCTATGCCGAGCTACCATTGACTCGATCTCAGGAGTCTTCAACAGCTCCAGTGCCGTAGTATCGTCTACCTTGGAACTGCGAATCGCTGCTGCTCATACCTGTTTCATTTGCAGAGACAGTAAAACTGGGTCGTCGATGCGTGACACGAATCAGTAAAAATCTGCTCGCCTTTGGATTGTGTGAATCTAACTCAAATATATAGGAACTGGAGAATAACACAACCAAAAACCCTCAAGAAAACCCAAATAAAACTCACAAAATTCAGAATTTACCACAAGAATTTTCTTTTGTGCACCAGAACGCACAGTTTGCCACAAATAAAGTTGACGAGCTGATGTTCATGACAGAAGAGCTAAATTTTGACGCATTTGTAATTTCTCACCAGGGCTTCACGTATGATACTGTTGCGATGTTCATGATCAATAATTACTAAATTGGTTAGCTTTTTTTATCGAAAAAAACTAAACAGGGTTGCGTGAATCTAAATCTCGTCTGAATTACCAGCCCTTGAAATTGGATTATATCAGTGATATAAACTTTGAAGTGGTTGGAGTAAAACTTAATCCGTTGGAAAAAAATCCCACTACTTGGCTTAAGTATATCTGCAAATTGATTGAAAATTTTTGAAAAACATTGAAGCATTTATAATGGTCTAACTCCAAATTATTGAAGTTCATCATGACTGGATTACGCTAACCCTCGGACACAGCGGCTTCGCGATATTTTATTTCATTTAGTTTTAACATAGTACGTGAACAATAATAATAATAGTATTAAATTATTTATTGCGTAAAACATAAAAGGAATGTTAAAGTAAATTAAAAATTGTCAAGTGGTTTTGGTAAAGTTTTCTATACATTCTAGTATCAAAGTCCCTTTCAATTTTTGCATTCACTCTCAGTCATTCATTCGAATCTATCCACAACTTCCCCGGTCAGTCATACAATTGAGAGGTCTCTCAATTGTTTGCCATAAACGCGTATATACTATAGAATGCGTGTGTGGTAAATGTTATTTTAGACGAATTTTAAATTCCTTCAGCTTGGGTCACTTTTGAACGAGTTCCGAAAGTTGTTGAAAAATTTAAATCCTGCAAAAGCTCGTGAGCTACTGTCCGGTGTCTCCTAGTTCGGTAGTCATCCCCGCTTCTAGTTGTATAGGGATATAAATCTCTACCTCTTAGGTGTTCGTATTTGGATTTAAAACAGTTTTTCCAATATGCAGAGGCAAGGTAATGTAAACAGTTTTCAGAAATTAGAAAGCTGGCTTGCACGACTCTCCATTGCAGTTTTGCAATTGTTCGAACAGTTTTTTTTATGGATGTAAATTCTGTCGATTTTGCAACCCTTCACAATGCCACCGTAAGGTGTGTGTATATCAGTCCATAATATGCCGTTATCAGTACCGGACTTAAGCAGTATTCGGACAGTTTCCTCAAAACATAAATATATGAGAATAACTTTTAACAAACATGGTCCACATGACAATCCCAGGTCCAAACCTCGATCTAGGTGTTTGTCAAGGAATTTAAATGAGTAGATTTTAGTGATTTCAGTTTCATTTAACATGACTGTTGGACTATAATCTGTTTCTTGCAAACTACATTTATTCAATGTCGATTACAAAGGATTTTTTGAAGTTGAGCTCGTTGAAACGTTAAACTGCACTGTTGAGCTCAATGAAAGTCATTGCTTCAAGATCTTCTTGTGATTCCGAGGTAAAACAGAGTCGTGTCATCTGCGTACTACACGAGTCACCCTTATTGTACTAATGAACCAACAACATTTAGGTAGATCAAAAAGAGTAACAGGCTAATTATGGAACCTTTAAGAACCCCATAAATCAGACCCTCCTCTCCCGATTTGATGCCTGAAATGTCTACAAAATGTGTCCGATTACTGATTATTAGAGCCACTTGAAGCACTCCTCGCATCCCGTAATACTCGAACTTGTAAAAAATGATTTGGTGTTTCGACATAGGCAAAACGCTTTTTTTTATAAGTTGAGGAAGATACTCAAAGTATCTCTTCGACCTTAAATTCACTCTACTACCGCATCGTCTAGATGCAAGACTGCGTCTACTGTCGATTTGCTACTTCGGAATCCAAATTGATTTCAAGCAGCAGATAAACACCATCTGCTGCCTAGAAATTCTAGAAATTCACACATCGGGAAAGAAAAAGCATCTCAATAAATTTACTGAAAACGAAAGGTAAATTGAGTTTGAAAAAAGGTCACACTTAGAGTGACTTTAGCGATTTTGAGAGGGGTAATGAGACATTGAGCAATGCTTTGTTTACATCATAGGCTTTCGCAGATTCTATGACTTTTTATAAATTAGTAATTTTTAAATAAATCTTTTGAACTCTCGGCTAAGTGTGTGCTTGTTAATTTTTAAGAAAAGTTAAATTTTTACGCTAGAAACCAGGATACATGAGTACTTTTTATTCTTTGGTTTTCGTTTGGTTTTCCTTAGGGAATAGCCCAAGTCTAGGTGGAAAATAAATATTTGTTTGGATTTTCGGAATTGCTACTCAAGGGGATCCCCAGAGTTATAACTTTTTTTTCTCAGTTAAAATTTGAGCAATGCTACGTTTGTGGGTTTGTGGGGACCCCTTGGTGCCTCGTGACCATTGATGATGGCCTGTTGGCCATTAGTGGTCTGAAATTGCTGTGTCAACTACCAAGACCTCAATGTCTGTCAAATCTGTGATGAAATTGTCAATCGCGGTCGCTGAGTTGACCGTCACTCTTGTTGCAGTGTTACCCGAGCAGTTTAGGCCGAACAACCTCAGGAAGTCAGCTACCCTCCTTGTCATGAGACTATCGACACCTAAGACGTCAATTTTGAAGTCTCCCGTAACTATAAAGCCGCGAGTTTCTCTTGAAAACAATTCCTAGTTTCTGTTGGGGGACCTATATAAACCAATCAGTGTGTGAATGTTTTGTTCTGAATTTTAACCTGTAAGTTTAGGTTTTTGTCTGAAGATTTGAAAAGAGTGAGAGGAGTAAAGAAGGGCTCACTTTTCAGAAATATTGCTACACCTCCTCCTTCGAAGGAGTTTCGGCAGTACAAATTTACCACTTGTTAAATTGAAATTTAAAACTTTTTGA